>NW_015153799.1:4895-7980 GCF_000732505.1 Cyprinodon variegatus | reverse complement strand
CCAAAAAAGGTCAGCCACTTCTCAAACAAAAAAAATTATTCACTAATTAAAAAAAAATAATAATAATTTAGCACCGGAGAGAAGGAAAGCCTTATGTTGGTGCACCTCCTCCTTGTTTCCCCACAAAAAAAGAAATTCCCCAGCGTCTCTGTCCTCATGGTTTTTGCACACACACACATTGTGAAGCAGGTTGCAGCTCAGGTGAGCTATTAGGGTCAGGGGTTCAGAGCAGATGAAAATCCTTTTGTGTTGCTTTCCCCAGATTTTAACCCATCATTTCCATCCGGTTGCTGTGTCGGTGTGTGTGCCTTGGGGGGGGTGGGGGGAGATTGATGCTTGAAGCAGGCTGTCTTTCTCCGGCGGGCTGATGAGAGGGGGGGCATCTCCTCCAGGTCTGAATTCCAACAGGAGCGGCTCCGATCAGGGAGTCCATGTTTGAAGGGCAGGGAGTAAAAAAAAACAATGATTAGTTTAAGGAGTATCAATGTTTCAAATAAATAAAAAATAATATAAAGTTGTTCATCTTCACCATATAAAAGAAGAAGCCTTTTTCAGGAAAGGAATGTCGCCTGGTCAGTCGCCCCACTTCATCCTTCAGTCACTTTAACTTCAGGTGTTTTTCTCTCTGCTGCATTGAGTGAAGTTATTAATAATGGATTGAAGAGTCTGACATTATATTTAGGAGTAATAGAACAAAATAATACAGTTACTTTAGTAAAATATGAAAACACAGTATATTTATATTTTTGATAGCTGCTCTTGTAATGTATGGTTTCTTTGTTTTATGTAACATATGTATTTTTTTGTCATTGAAAAGTTTATTAATTATTTCAGAATAACTCCTGGTTCTGTTCTACAGGTCACCATGGGAAACTGAAAGCAGACCGACCAGACCAGGAGGAGGATGACAAACACAGTGAAACTGCAGAGAAGGAGGGAGGAACCCAGGAGACCCCATCTCCTACACCACCAGCTGGTACGGTCTCCTCTCTACTCCTGTTTGCTGATGGTGATGGTGTGGTTTCCAGAGACCAGAATAAAGGAGAGAGCTCAGATTAAATCTGCTTCATCCAGGATGATTCACTGAAGGTTATTTTTTCTCTTCTATCTGCAGGAATCAAAGCTGAAGTGACCAAAGATGGAGAAAATGATGATCTGGAGGAACAGAAAGCCTCCCATGCTGAACAATTAATGGGTTAGTCTTTGGTTTTCTTTGTAGTCTGATGTTTTTTTAAAATATTAATACCAGTAAAATCTTTCAGAATGAATCTGATTTCTAACTCTTTCAGTTTTTGTAAGATATGAAATGTCTCTATGCTTTTCTGACCTTCTGAAATGTTTCACCTAGCTTTTTAACCTACCGGACATTTAGCTGAACCAGTTTAGCTTAATGTTGATGATTGGATCCTCTGTCATGTTCATGTGCTTCAGCTTTAGTTCAGCTTCATTCCTCCAGATTCATGGAGTAAATAACTCTTGATGGTGACTATGGCAACCACTAACGAGGTTAATCAGGATGTTTCATATCTGATAACAACTCTGATAGGTTCCTCCCATCTCTCCTTTGAGGCCAGAATAGCGAAAAATGTTGTTTTCATTGATCATCTTTCTCACTCCTGCTTCTGTTTTACAGCTGCTGTTGTTGAATGATGCCTGAACCATGAGGAGGCTGCATAGAACCAGACTGCAGAGAGCAGGGCGGCTCCTGGAGTAATAGCTTCTCTCTCTGTTATTGCTGTGCTTGTTGTTGTTGTTTCTGTAATTATTTGGAGGAAGAGGAGGCCTGATCTTCCTCCTGAAAAAGAACAAACTGCTATGATCTGATCTGACTGTAACCTCAGCAGGAAATGTGCATCAATGAATCACTAATTAATATTATTAAAGTTTAATAATAATAATAATAACATATGTTCTTAGTGAGGTTCTGACCACCAGGCTGTAGAAAAGTATTTACCTCCTTATTACCATTAAAATGTTCATCAAACATTTTATTGTTTTGGATCAAATGAATAAAACAGCAGATTTCAGACAGTTTGATTTATTAAGGCAAAGAAACTAAAAGTATTCACTCCCCTGGTTAGATCATCAATAATCTGACATTAAATCCCAAAATTAATCCCAGATTGGAATCATAATCTGAGCTGCAGATAGAAATAATCCAGCCTAGAACATTTCTGATGGCTGAAGGTTGTTCTCCTCAGTCAGCAGAATATTTTCCCTAAAGTCTTTTGGTCCATCAGACTGGGTCTGGTAAATGGAAGACGGGCCTCTGTTGGGTCAACGGTAATCTGTGTTCTGTTGGGTCAGCACTGGTTCTGTTCTGTTGGGTCAGTTCTGGTTCTGGTATCAGAACTCTTCCATGGAGGGAGAACTGAGGCGTTGAGGCCTGCAGAGCTTTAATGTTCTGGTTCTTCTCTGACCTTCTGATTGGTGCTTAATGAGCTCTTGTGTTCGGTTGGTTCTGAGGCCAGAACCACTGCTGACCCAAAAGAACTCGGGCCCGTCTCACATTAACCAGGAACATGTTGCTGATCCTATAGACTTCAGGGTAATAATCTGTGGACCGATGGGAGAACAGTGGAACCTTCTGTTACATCTGACCCAGAACCAACCGGACTTCATGAACAGAACATCAGAACACGGCCAGAACCTTTATCACTGAAATCATTTTAAAGCTGCTGCTAAATAAATCTGTTAACACTTAAATTTTGTTGGAGGATCTGAAACAAACCAGAGCATCTGTTCTCTTTAGGGGGGGGGGGGCTACTTTCCACAGATTCACTGGTTCTGATGTTAAATATCCCAAGAAGCTCGCTGAGCTGTTTTTCTGCTCATTTTAACTTTTGGAATGTCTTGTTTTCTATTTTATCTTATAAAACTAAGATGAGGAAGAGTTTCTGCTCTCCTCTCTGACCTAAAGCTCCTCTGTTGGTTCCTGGATTCAGTCTGAATGTTTCTATTGTGTTTTTGTTCCTTTATTCAAATGTAAAAATGATGAATTTATGGAATCAATCCTTCAGTTTGACTTTATAAGGGGTTTAATGCTGTTGCTGCTTTTCCTGTTTTATCCTAATAAACTAAGAAG
>NW_015153799.1:2646-4364 GCF_000732505.1 Cyprinodon variegatus | reverse complement strand
CATGAAAAGAGCATTAAATTGGAGTTCCTCATTCCTTTATAAACCCTGTGAACGTTTAATTTAATATGACATATTAAAAAAAATCCCCATCATCATCCAGCATATGTTCAGTTTCTGCCCAAATATTTTCTTTTCATTCATTCCTGCAATAAGAATTTTCTTTTCAAGTTGTGAGATTCGCTCTAGAATCTCACAACTTCTTCTTGGTCTATTGAAGCACCAATAGTCTGCATCCAATTATTTAATTAATTGCTCTCTTAGTTTTTGGGAATATATAAGAATGATGCTCTAATTTCTAGTTACTGATCTGTTTTTACTAAAATTAAAATTGACAAACCGGATCTTCTCGATGTTCTTTTTCCTGTATGGTACGATTACAATAGCGGTCTTGATCTGGACGGACCGGAGCGGAGCAAAAAAGAGCTCAGGTCCGTATTTTGGCGGTGGTGGACGGAGACGAGTGGAGGATGTGGAACAGCTCTCATTGATTTACATGAAAGACAAGTGCTCCGCACGACGTACGTGAGCGGAGCGGAGCGCTGACGGAGTATGTGGAATCTGGTGGTAAAGGAGCGCCGGACGCCGGACAGTGCAATGAAAATCCGGACTGTCCGCCCTAAAGCTGCACATCTGGCCACCCTAGTGTGAGTGTGTGTGTGAATGGGTGAATGAATGTAGTGTAAAGCGCTTTGGTCAAGTCTGCTGACTTGAATAAAGGCGCTATATAAGTACATGCCATTTACCATTATAAAGCAGACAGGACGCTCAGACTGTTTACTGAATGGTTTTTACGCCACAGTCTCCATTTTGTCTGGAAATGAAAGTGAAACCTTCATCTGTTCCCAGAAATCTGATATAAATAATTTATCAAGTAGCCTTTTAATGAAAGCACCTCTCTGAGGTTAAAGTGGAGAAATATAACCTTTACATTCTTTAATATCTTCTTTATCTCATAAAGGGGATGGGTTTTTTTTAATCCAAATATGAATATTTTAATGTGAGATCTGAACTCTTTGGATACTTGCAGGAAAATAGGAAATGAAACAGGGTTTCAGTAAAGTGTTTAAAGTTTTTCACTTAATTTTCCTTTCCTCAATTATCTTTAGATTTTGGTGATTTTCATTCTTTCTCAGGAGGATTGAGGTCAGAGTTCGAGCCAATCATCTCACAGGATCCACTGAAGCTGAAACAGGATCTAACTATCTGTGAATTAATAACATTTATCATCAGTTTTAGGGAGAGCGTTAATAATCACACAGCTTCTCTCCTAACTGTAAAGTTTAACACTCAATGTGAAGCTGATGTGATGCTGCCACCTAGTGGACAGAGCCTGGAAGCTCATTCATCCTTGGATGAAATGTAGAGCTTTGTTTCATTTGTCTCTTTAAAAGTAGATCTTTAGAATAAAGCTTGATACAAACTCTGCAAGAACCGAGAAATTTGTTCTTGTTTACAAATAATAACTGAGTAATAAAGGCTGTAACTACTTTAAATATAGAAAAGCTTATTTTACATGTCAGGTTACTATAGACATGTACTGGAAAGAAGGAAATGATTACCTTTTAGATTTATACAAAGCACCTTTAAAGCTACAGTGTGTAATAATTACAGGGATATAAAGTCAGAAATTGAATATATTATACATAACTATGTTATTTATCATCATCTACGAGCTCAGCCTCTTAACCTTAATATTTGCGTTGCCTTAGAATTCGTTA
>NW_015153799.1:0-1552 GCF_000732505.1 Cyprinodon variegatus | reverse complement strand
TCATGTTGCTGCGGTCTGCAGTCTGGACGTTAGATGTCGCTGAAAATTACACACTGTAGCTTTAAACAGAAAATACATTTCATAGAGATCATCAAAGGAGGAACGTGTGGTGGCTAAAATATAATTCCCATCTCACAACTCTGGCAAATAATGATCAAATGTCACCATATCAACAGGGTTTGTTGTTGATAAAGAGAGGAATAAACACAGTTAAAGACTTTCAGGTGAATTAATTTAATCCCATGTTATGGAGGGGGAACAGATTATTTCAGGCAGCTGAAATATCCACTCTCTCCTCTGCTCCTCCCATATCTTTGGGAAATAAAGAGCAACTGTTTGCAAATTCTCAAAAATTGTTATGTGTGATGGCATGTAGTATACTAGAAATGTGCTTAATCCAGTAATCTATCATATTTTACACATGGGCAGAATTTTTCGGGGGGCAGGGGGGGCACTGCGTGGATATAGTGAGATTGCTGTCTGCACTTGGATAGCCTTTCGGTGGACACAGGGAGGCTATCGATTCAGATTCTCGGGGGAATTATCTTGAGGTTTGCAATTTTTTCTCGAAATATGATTCTGACTTTTAAAGTATGCAGTCTAATTATTTCAATGCTAGGAGTCCAGATTTTCAGAACGAAATATTTGAGATGTATGCAAATTTGATTCATGCAAAAATTGCAGGACGCAGGATTTTTTGCTGTTATCGCAGATGAGGCCAGGTCATCCAAAACTGAGCAGCTGTCAGTCTGTTTAAGATATACAGAGAAGTTTAAAATCAAGGATCGGTTTTTGTGTTTTATTGATTGCTCCGCATCTCGAAATGCAGCTGGGATCGTGGATGCCATAAACAGTGGATTGGAGATGTGAGGACTGAAAAATACCCCAATTGTTGCCCAGAGCTACGATGGTGCCTCTGTAATGTCTGGCCGAGTGTCTGGAGTGCAGCAGCGCATTAAAGAGATGCATCTATACGCAGCATACATACACTGCTTGGCTCACAAACTGAATCTCGTGCTTGTGGACTGCTGCACGGTGAACCGTAGCGTTAAAACATTTCTGAATGTTATTGACAAACTGTACTCAGTATTTGCAGAGCCTGCAAACCACCATCACTTTATTGAAGTCCAGAAATCGCTGGATATGAAGTCAACCGAAATTGTGCAGCCCAGCGAGACGCGCTGGGCATGCAAGTGGCGTGCTCTGGATGCCGTTAAAACACACTACACAACTATAGAAAGAAAAAGTTACCCATCAGAGATCTATGGACTGAGCTGTACTAAAGTGAGCATCCCTACACAGTAGAAATAAATGGGTCAAGGCACCAGAACAAGGTAGCTACCAGACATCCATGTATTGTTTACTCTGAACACACATTTACCCCATTTGTTCCTCAGTAACTTGACATACAGCCGTTAAGGCAGCATGAAAGGGACATTTCATGCATGTAAATATGCTGTAGATAGAGCTGCTGTATCAACAAATAAACAAAAAGCCCGGTGCTGTATGTTACCCCCAAAACTCCACAAATCTGAAAAGAAGCAACATAAAA
>NW_015153798.1:6676-7983 GCF_000732505.1 Cyprinodon variegatus | reverse complement strand
TACACATAACTGAAATGTTGAAACCACTCCTATCCTCTGTTGTTATAGCTCTCAAAGTGCTCATTGCATTGGAAAATGGAAGTAAAACCTAACCTAAGTGATGTTTTTAGTAAATAATGACACTTTCCCAAAAACAGCTGCGATAATTTATGCATGACTTCCTACCTTGTCTGTGGACGAGTTCAAAGTCTGAATTTAGCTACTGTATTCTGGGATGAGCTGAACACCTTTCCCTCATTGGTAGCCTTTCTGGATCTATAAAGAGAATAACAGATTATAATTCAGTGAAGGGAATCGTGACCTTTCTGTAGCAACCACATGGAGAGGCATTTGACCCAAATACATTAAAACTGTCTGAGTCACATCAAAAATGCATTGGTGTGGAAGAGCCTGTTTTAAAGAGACTATAAAGGCAGAGAGAGACAGGATCTAAGGAACTGAGGGAATATTTCATAACCACAGTCTCTTTCGGTTGCTGAAAAGTCTTGGGGCAGTTTGGAAGAAGGCTGTTTTTTTTTTTTTTTTAGGTCTCTAGTGTTTTGTTCAAACATTCCAATATTTTTAAGGACAAGTCATCCATAATTAATTTATTTTACAGAGTCTTTAAACAACACACAGACTGATAAGTACTGATTCTACTGACCTGCAGTCAAAATTTGCAGCGAAGATTTAAACCTTATAGAAAGAGGAGACCGATGACAGCAGATGTCTCAAGGTTTTGGGGGATTTTTGCAGGCGTTTTGCATAAGTTCCTGTAAATCTTTTGTTGAAATTAAAATGCTTATGTAAATCCAACTTGTCTGAGAATTGCACTTGATTTATCTCCTGGTCTGGGTTATAAAAACTTTAACTCCAGAGGCACAGACATGGAAAGAGGCCTTACTCATCCTATAAAGGACATAAAGGGTCCTTCAAAGGGGTTTGATTGATTGATTGATTGATTGATTGATTGATTGATTGACTATATTAATCTCACAGTGGACAAATGTACGCTTTACATTGGCTCAATATTTAAAAGAAGAAGAAGGTGCCAAAAGGAGGAAAAGGTGCATTGGGTAACAGTGGATACAGTAAAGGTGCATGGAATACAGTATATACAGTGTGTCCACACACACACACACACACACACACACACACACACACACACACACACACACACACACACACACACACACACACACACTTATATATAGATATATATAGACAGCTGAAGTCCCTTATTTAGCAGGATTATTATACATGTTATTGTATGGGTATTTGTATATATATATATATATTTCCTGAACCCTGCAGAAAACACCTGATTT
>NW_015153798.1:3067-4601 GCF_000732505.1 Cyprinodon variegatus | reverse complement strand
TTTTTTTTTTTTTTTTTTTTTTTTTTTTTTTTTAGGACCATTTTTTTTTAAAAGGATCTCACCTGAAAAAAATCCTGCCTGTAGAACAGCCTCCAGTTAAAGGCTAGCTTCAACCCGCAGCGACCTCTTCCGACAGCAGACCCTCCACCACAGCCTCTCAGCAGGTGAAGCCAATCAGGCCAATTAAGGCTGCGCTGCTTCCTGTAGCGGTCAGTGAAGCTGCGCAGCTGCAGTTGATTTCAGCTACCTACCAGGACCCTTGTTTAAAGTTTAAAATGGGTCTGATGTTGGCTAAAAAGATGTTTATTTTCAAAACAATGTTGTTTTAAAACAAGATTGTTTCTTTAAGAAAGAAAATAATTTCCATTATTATAATAACTTTAATTATAATATTAATAATTATATAATATAATTATTGTAATAGTAATGATGATAATAATAATATCTATTATTATAATAAATAATTGCTAAGATCGTTTTCTTTTATACAAAGCATGCATGCTTGTTGATTTTTCATACCAGATGTTTACTCACCCCCAACCCTTTATCTTCTGCAATGGCATAATCTCTACTAGACTGAAGTCAGGAAGAAATATATGCTGATCTAGCTGAAATATAACTTTAAATCTAAATATTCAAAGAATATCAATAACAGTGGATGGGTATTTTATGAACAATATGACCAAAGATATATTTCTACTTAAATAACTATGAAAAACGGTGCAAAGAAAGATCAATGCAAAAGAGGGATCTGTATTGTCTGAGGCAATTGCTGTACAGCGTCGAGGCCTCAGGCAGGAGAGATTTCCCGTACTTGTTGCTATGGCAGCCCAGCTGCTCTGCTGCTCAGAGGCCGATTAGGGTTTGCCATGATGGAGCATAGTTTGTTTAACATTATCCTCTACACCACCTTCTTCTGTGTATTAAGTGTATTCGGTGGAGGATGTTTTATGAAAGAAAGAAAGAAAGAAAGAAAGAAAGAAAGAAAGAAAGAAAGAAAGAAAGAAAGAAAGAAAGAAAAGGGAAAAAAAATTGTTTTGCGTTACAACTTTTACATTATTTGGAGTCAATAGTTCATATTAGCCACAAGATGGCGCCACTAGTTCACCCTTTTCTCATTTGATACAGGCCCAAACAGGGGGCCATGTCTGTATTTTGTGGCAGCATAAGTCATTCAGTAAAATGCGTCCTATTGTCTGCAAAAGGTTCATTGATTGATTTATTGACTTTCTTGATCTCACAGTGGACAAATGTACTCCTTACTTCGGCTCAAATAGTCAAAAGGAGAAGAAGAAGGTGCTAAAGGAAGAAAAGGGCACATGGGATATATATATATATAGTATATACAGTGTGTCCACATATAAATATATATATTTTTATAGCAGGATTATGATGTTTTTAAACCAGATGTTTACTCACCCCCAATCCCTTATCTCCTGCTTATATTCTGTACCGGATTACCGGATTAAAGTTAGGAAGAAATATGCTGATATAGTTAAAACATAACTTTAAATCTAAATATTCAAATAATACT
>NW_015153798.1:0-1339 GCF_000732505.1 Cyprinodon variegatus | reverse complement strand
TCCTTTACATTGGCAGTAATCACAAATAGTACAACACAGCTTCTGTAGCCACAAAACCCAATTAACAAATGTGTTGAGTTATTATATTTTGGTTTTTTTTTCTGACACATTGGCTATGTAGAGGCTCTCTCTATGGACCTACCTAAAAGGAAATTTGTTTGGATAGTTCCTGTTCCATGAACACAAAATTTGTGCTATGTTGGGGACCTATATTGGGACAAACCCCTTAAGCTTATTGTTTTGCATTGCCACCGTGTCTCAGTTCTTGTCAGGCTCATGACTTTTCGTCATAGACTTAGACTTCGACTCAACTTTATTTATCCCTTTGGATTAGTACTCGTTCAGGGAAATTGTGGTTCCAGTAGCTTATATAGAGTACAAAGAGTTAAAGAAAGATGCCATTAAAGATAAAAAATAAACAGAAAATATAAAAGAGTGTATATAGTACAAAAAAAGCATAAAAAAAGAAAAAAGTTGTAATGTCCTGGAATATCCCTTAGAAATAGAAATATCTGCACAGTAGAGAGCTAAGGAAAGACTAAACCGTAGTTGACTTGGGTTATTGCACTTATATTGCAGAAATTTACTGACCTTATATATCAGTGAAAATTACACAGTAGTTGGCATGTGTTATCTTACAGTGTGAGAGCAGAATATTGTGCATGAGTGACAATAGGTAATGTTTTGCATAAGATGTCCAAGAAGGGGGTACTGACCCTTGTCTCTGTTCCTATCAACTCCTCCTTCCCCCAAGTGAGGAGTTATACAGCTTGATGAACAAGGTAGTTAATACATAAATAAAATAATTGAACATGATTAACATTGGAGAAATGTAACTTTGCATTTAACCCATCCCGTTCGGGAGCAGTGGGCTGCCATTGTTGGGTGCTCAGGAAGCAGTGTGGAGTCTTGCTGAGAGACCCAGAGTGGCAGTCTGTTGGAGTGAGGCTTGAACCTCAGGATTCTAAGCTCTATGCCCTAACCACTAGGCCACCACAGTCTGTTGGTCTTGAATATGGGGAGAAGCAGTGTGCCTTTGATCAGGCTCCTCTAAGGGGTGAAGACAGTGTGCAGAGGATGGCTATAATTGTTCATAATGTCCAGCAGTATGTTGAGTGTCCTTGTCTGTCCTTGTCATGGGCTGTTTGCTTTGTTGTTCCAGCTTAGATAGACCAGGGTTCTACTTTACCAGTAGACACAGGCTAAATCCACACAAAGTAAATATAAGGTACCCAGAAAGAAAAACTTGTGAAATATGAAACCAACTAAGGGGGACAAATTTGTAATAGGCGTTGTAATACTTGCCACACCTATGGATGGCTCACTAGCACTACCACAC
>NW_015153797.1:7028-7993 GCF_000732505.1 Cyprinodon variegatus | reverse complement strand
CATAACCAAGTGGCTGTATACAGGAACATCTGTGCAGATGGGCTGGAAACCCCAAGGTCAAAGTGGTAAACACCTCAAAAGATGGTAGAGAATGACCGAGCCAAGATCCTGTGGGACTTCCAGATACAGACGGATCGAATGGTAAAGGGAAACCAACCAGACATTGTGATGGTTACAAAAAGCAGAGGAAAGCCATTGTAGTTGACATAGCATTACCAAGTGGCTGCAACATTAGGAAAAATTAGGAACATTAGGAACACCAGAAACTAGAGAAATACTAGGGGTTGAAGAAAACCTGGAAGTTCAAGGTATCAGTGGTACCCGTGGCCATTGGGGCGATTCGGGCAGTGGCCACAAACTTGAAGAAGTACAGCAGATCCCTGGAAATATGTTAGACATCTGGGTCCAGAAAAGTGCAGTTCTAGGAACTGCAAAGATATTGAGCAGAACCCTCATGTTCCCAGGCCTGTGGTAGAAGACTGAAATATGTTTATTAAATTCAACTTGTAGGTATCTCACTTTCTTTTTAAAAATGGATTTTAGCATGTACTACATTGATTGTAAATGGCTATGTGGAGAAAAGAATTATGGGTATCATTTTTTTCATTTGGGACCTACAGCAAAGAAAAAAAAGAAACAAAGAAAACTAAACAAAAAAATATCTGGTAAGGAAGTGTATTTCCAATGTACACAGAAATTGACTGATGTATTGAGATGTGTTCAATAAGTATTCCCCCCATGTGTGTTGTCGATGTGGATTACTTGGGTCATTATCCACATCTGGTTTAAATTCTATGTTAAAAGCCCTGTGAAAAATCATAGAAATTCAAAAACCCAAATGAATTTGATGTTTATTGTACCTGCTGTATTTAATTAAATTAGTCAATCTGTCCTGTCAGTAACAGCAAATTTAATTACACTTTTACACAATGAATGCCATTATTACACCCTTGCTTTTAGAAAGA
>NW_015153797.1:2398-4849 GCF_000732505.1 Cyprinodon variegatus | reverse complement strand
GGACATACAGGAGTATGTCTACTAATGAACTGTGAGCATTGTGGGCGGGACAAAACAACTAAACATGCTTTATGGAATAGCAGAAATATAAGCTTAAAAGAAGACTCATTAGGGCAGAATTTGACAAATAAACTTATAAAGCAAACATACAAATCAAATAATATATATCTAAAAACATTTTTTCAAATAATGATTTAGTGTTGGGATCCTCAGGCTTGCCCACCAGAGGGCGCCAAGGATCCTCTTCTGTTCTGTGTATTTTTTCCCCTAGGGCTGGAATCTTCCTGCACACCTGTTTCTAGTCCTCTCATCAGAAGACCTCTCCTTTATAAGCTCCTGCCTGACCTTGCTTCCACGCCGCAGTGTTGATCTTAGTTGGTTAGCTTCCAGAGTCTCTGTTTTTGATTGAATCTTGGTTGTCTCTAGTGTGAGATTCAGATTCTAATCTCTCCTTCGTCTGTGCCTTACAGGAAACCTGTCTCAGGTCTGAAGCTCAGGAAGAGCTGCATCACAGGAACCAGTCTCAAGCCTGAAGCTCTTGGAGAGCTTAACCTGCTAATCTGCCCTGGTGAGCCAACCCGAAGATTCCTACGTGGATGTAACCTAAGACTTCTATGTGGAGTTTCCCAGGAGGTTCCTACGTGGAATCAGTTTCAAGAATCCTATGTGGATTTTCCCCGTTGTTCCCTGCTAAGAGCTGGAAGCTCAGCCTGAAGAATCCTTCGTGTTTTTCCCCTGTTGTTCTCTGCAGTGAGCTGGAAGCTCAGATCAAGGCCAGCCAAGCTAAGTATGAAGCTAGATGCTTAGCTTGCTCATGAACTCTGCTAACCTACAATCTCCAGTGAACCTGCTCCTCTGCCTGAACCAGTTCCAGTTTCATCTTTAATGTTGTGCTTCAATAAACTCGTTTGAACTTTTTCCCAGTCTCTCCGTGCGTGTTCTGCACTTTGGGCTTAACTCTAGAACCCATCATGACATTTAGATTCCATTAAATAAAATATTTGTCATGCCGTCCAATACAGGAAATACTATATGTACAATCTATTTGCTCTATAAGCAAAGTAAGTTTATACGGAAGCTGAGAGCGGTCGTACTCTACTTTTTTTTTCCTTTGCCTTCTCGAGATATCACTAGCTTGTTATCACTGTTAAACTATTAACTGTTTTCTCAAGATAACAAGATAATTATATTGTTATCTAGGGATGGAACGGTTTTTGAAAACCGTCCGAACCGTTCGGTTCAACTGTCTCGGTTCGGTTCGCGTGTGTTTCGTTTGGTTCATGCGCTGCTCCTTTTTCTCATAGGCGAAGCGTGTACACTCCAGAGCAGAAGGTGGCGGTACTGTGACCAAAGCCAACCACCAGTAGTAAACAAGAAGAAGAAGCAAAGCAGTGTCGCCGGGTGTAGCAGAAAAAAATCAGTTGTTGTGGAGAATTGTGTGGGTATGGCGAGTGGGAAAGAACAGGAGTTGGAAGACGCGCCAGCAGCACTTTATAGGTCTGCTGTATGGGACCACTTTGCATTTAGAGTGACCTACGATGACGGCGGAAAGAAAGTTGTGGATAAAAGTGCAACAGTGTGCAAGCATTGCAACACGTTTTGTTTATGTTAACAGCAACACGACCAACATGTCAGGCTAACATTCAACATATACTGAACTGAACCGAAAACCGTGACCACGAAACCGTGAACCGAACCGAACTGTGGATTTTGTGAAACGTTCCACCCCTATTGTTATCACAAGAAAGCAGTTATTCATTTCTTGACATATTGAGATGATTAACCTGTATAAGTAATGAATGAGGCTGGCCAACAGCCCTGGATTCCCAGTCCCTCCATGCCGTAGTAGTTGTACAGTCGCGGTACCGTGTGTGTGCAAATAATCAGTTTATTAGTTTAATTTTTCTTTTCACTCATTATCAAATTGTGGTGCATGACTGGATTACATGGAATACAGTAGAAATAAATCTGACTGTTTTAATGAAAATTTTTAATCTGGAGTCACTTTTTGGGTTTATACCTTTTACAGGTGTAACACTGGGGCTGCTCAGAAAACACCTGGTGACAGAACACCGCCGCTTGTGCGCAGGAGGCATAGGTCTAAATACTTATGAATCAGAAGTGGAAGCAAATCATCAAACCAACAACATCTTCTCATTACCTAAAGGTTAAACACAGGATCAGTTAGAGAATTACACATAGGCTGCCATGACTTATACTTATAAATCCTCTCCCGCTGTTGTCGTATTGAAGGATAAAGGATGTAATCAGTTTTAACTCACACCAATCATCTCGTTATGAAGAGAAAACGGTTTTCTTTATCTTTAGATAATGAAAAAATTAACTTGTTTTCTCGAGAAAGTATTGAAGGGACATGACCGCTCTCACCTTTCATAAGTTTATGCTTTAGATACAACAGATATTTTATTAAAGACTGGAGGATAATACATA
>NW_015153797.1:0-1317 GCF_000732505.1 Cyprinodon variegatus | reverse complement strand
AAGCGTTTCAACATAACCTTAAAACATCACTGTTCCTACAATCCACAGAGTGCAGGATAGGTGGACCGAGCTAATGGAGAGGTTAAGAACAGATTGAGAAAATTCATGGCAGAAATAGGAAAGCCATGGCCAGAGTGTTTGCATTTAATAAAACTACTCATGAGGATTACTCCCATATCTGATGGTTTGACCCCTTTTGAAAAAGAATTAGTTTTGTTCTACCCTTATGGGAAGGACAACCATGGGCAGAAAAAGAAAAAGAACATTGACCCCTTAACTAAGTGAATTCTGAAGCTGTTCAGATACAGAACTGTTCAAAGAACATGTAATCTGCCCAGAGCTCCTTTTGTTTCTCCACAAGAAGGCCTGAAGCTGGAGACCGAGTGCTGATTAAAATCATCAAAAGGGAAAATTGGGCAGCTCCGAGGTGTGAAGGACCCTACATTGTGCAACTAGCAACTCCAACCAATGTCAAGAGATCCAGGAAAGAGAGACTTGAATCCACCAGAGTCATTGTAGGCTGATTAAAGATTTTTCCTCAGCAACAAGGCCAGTTACCTTTACAGGGACCCCACGACTAAGGTAGGGATCTGTGGTGAAGTCCAGCTTCAAAGGGGTTTGGTTTTTTAGGACCAATCTTCTCAATGCTGGTGAAGAAACCAACCTAACCCAGTCTTTTAGAGTCCGGTTAGTGGGTGTTTCCTTAAAGGGACTGGTGAAGATGGGAAAACCAAAGTGGTTTTGCTGCCTGGTGATGACCGTTGGACTGGTGTTCCTAGGGACTCAAACTGACTGCCAGAAACAAAGGAAAAACCAGAATTGTTTTTGATGGATCCACAGCAAGTCCTTCTTGTGGTGCCAATATGAGGTGGCAACATTCCAAGCACGTTGCTGAAGGTTTGAATAAAACGGACTGTTATGTTTGTACTCATACAGACTGCTCTGGATGAGTTGAAGATTTAAAGAGGTATGTTGATCATCACACCTCCGATGCAAGTCCAGCACCATGGACAAGTTGGTTCACCATGGGATCATGGTGACAGGTGTTGATGAAGATAGCTTTACCATTTGTGGGATTGTTTTTAATATTTTTCCTTTTTATTTGTTGCTTAATACCCTGTCTCCATTCAATGATTCAGAGAATGATAGGATCCACTCTAATCCAGTATTCAGCTGTAACTTATGTTCAACTCCGCCAAGATGCTGATGAAGATAATGATGAAGCTGTGTAATCTTTTACAGGGATAATATCACCTCTTAGGGAGGGGTCGGGTAAGAATTTTCCTCTATTGGAGACAGATTTTTGAAGCTTTTACA
>NW_015153796.1:2257-7996 GCF_000732505.1 Cyprinodon variegatus | reverse complement strand
AGTTAAAATTAAATGCTGTAACTGTGGTAGACAACATACAGTACTTCTACTTATTGCTTTGGCTTTTGGCTAGATCAACTTAGAATTGCAGATTTGAATCTGAATTTGTTACACCTGCTTCATGAAATGGACACCACACAGATTGTCTCAGTAATATTTCATTCTACCAACATATTTAATATGCAAATGAAGATTTTTTTATAAGTAATATTTTTGTGTTATGATTTGTTTATCTTCACAGGACTAACCTCAGTAAGATAACTTTTCCCTTTGAACCCACGGCTAAGTCAGGAAGTCCGTCACCGCTCTGATCATAAGAAGACTGACTGATTGAGATACCAAACAACTTCAGTCCTCCTTGGATTTCAGAGGCAGCAATCCTCTGTTTAATGGGAAACATGTTGCTTCATCAAGTTACAAACATGAAATGGTTCATCACATGAAAAACATTGAGAATGTTTCATGCTTTTGTTTTGCTCACCTGTGAGTATTTAGCATTTATTTTTTTCCCTCCCTCTCCTTGAAATATGTAGATGCTGCCTTGGCCATTATTTTCCAAAGGAGCCCCAACGGCCAAATCATTGAATCCATCTGCATTTATGTCGGGAAGGACAGCAAGAGACGACCCAAATCTGCCTCTGTCAGGTATGCCTTTTAGTTTTATTATGAGTGATGGATTATCGATAAAATTGCAAGACACAGTCTGGAGCAAAGTAAGGATGGGGGAAAAACATACCTATGTTTTAACTTGATCTTAACAGAAGATAATGTTACATCGACTAACTTGGTTAAAGTAAAAAAAAAAAAGATAAAACATGAGACAATTACCAAACGAGTTAATCCACAGACATAAACTCGGCCTTCTCCATCATTTTCTTTGAACATTGGAGCAGATATCAGTATCAGATCAGTCACACCATCAGAATCCACGTCCATGGCACAAACCTCTGCCCCGAAATATTCCCCTGTCTGAAAGCACAGTGGTTAATGATCATCAGAAAGAATCATGAACTTCTTTTGATACCAGCATTAGCTGTATAGACACTTTAGCTGGACCAATGTCAGCGCAGGAGGCAAGACTTTACTATGTAACTCTCATCACCAGAATGACCCATAATGCAGCAGCACTTTGGCATTGGGTGCAGGAGTTTGCCCTGCTTTTGGAGGGTTGCTGGTTCAAGCCCTGGCTCCGGCTTTCAGTGTCATCGTGTCCTTTACCTGTATTGCCTACTGATGCTGGCCAGAGGGCCCGGTGGCACCAGTGTAAGGCAGCCTCGCTTCTGTCAGTGAGCCCCACGAATGCTGTGGCTACAATGTAGTTTGTAGCCACAAACATAGTGTTAAGTGCCTTGGTCAAATATCCTGACCTGAAAAAGCCCTATATAAGTACAGACCATTTACCATAACAACAAGGTGGAGACCACAAAGGAGCAATGTTGCCATAAAAATCAAGAATGTAATAGAGAGTGCACTTCATATCCTCAGATATTTTAGGGCAAAACAGGTTTCTTCAAAGGCTTGACATGTTTCATGGACTACAAAATAAAAAAAAAAAGAACACATTGCTTGGATACTTGGTTGCGTCCCATTCATAGCTATCTAACCTTATTTGAAATCAAGCTCTACCAGCTCTTTACCAGACTAATATGCTGTGGACACATCCTATCACTCTGGCTGTCCAGCAATAGACAGTGTTATAATATTATCTTAAATATAGCTGACACCAGATATTTACATACAGTATAAAAAAAAGACCAGAGTTTTAGTTCAACCTCTACTAAACGTTCTTGGTATAAAATAAATCTCTAAGTTGAATGTCAATTTTTAACTATGTTAATTCTTCAGGACATCACAACCATTTCTACTGTTTGACATGATCTAAAAAAAAAAGAGGCAGCATCCAGGACGGCATAAATACAGCCTGAAAACTTGACGTGCGGAGAAATTTTTTTTAAAATAATCCTTACTCTGAGAGCTAACATGGTAATCACACTGGTCATGTATCTGCACATGTTTTGTGTTTCCTATAAAGAGCCATACCCATGAAACTGTGATTTCTTTATGTGATTGCTTGGACAGTTTTCAAGCTGCATGTTAAATGAGTGTGTGCATGAATGGGTGAATGACTGAATGTAATGTAAAGTGCTTTGGTCAAGCCTTCTGACTTGAAAAAGCGCTATATAAGTACAGTCCATTTACCCTTAACTCTGGCTGTTAAAGAAGCACTAACAACAAGCAATAAAAAGTGGCAAATTTTATTTATCTGATCACCATCAGATGAGAATGAGTCCAAAAAAAGGAGGCTTACAAAAGATTTAGGCTAAAGTGGCACCATCATTGCACAACTATGCGCCGAGGCAGACTTGTAGCCCTGGCCTTCCTAGTAATAAACAGCCTTCCTTGTTTATTACCTGAACAGAGTTAACAGGGTATCCAGTCAGTTTCAAAACAGCTGCACAACAAGACAGGGGACCTGGTGAGTATGTGTACACAGGAAATGACAGATAACTAATGCAGAATCCATGCTGAAGTTAGCAGTAAAACCAGAAATCTGACCTGACCAAAAATTGGCAAATTATTAGTTACAGCTATTTACTTATACTTAACATGCACAAAATGAGATGGAGGTTTAATTTAACAATCAGGGTCATATTGAAGAACAAGGAGCAGAGGGATTTTTTATCTGAGCCTAAAAAAAAGCATTTAAAGTAGATAAACATATTAAAAGGTAATTTAGACCACTTTGTTTCTCATTTTTACACCTAGTCCAGAACAACACAATATAACTTCAGTTAAATCAAACTTCTGTGAAATCAAACTGTCCACTTAGGAAGGAAGATTGACAATCAATTTCAAATGCTGTTGTGCAAATGGAACTGATGGCAGGTGGAAAATATTCGCAATTAGCAAGACACACTCAATAAAGGAGTGGTTCTGCAGGTGGGGACCACAGAGAGCTTCTAACTACCTATGCTTTCTGCCTGGTATTTTGGTCACTTTTGAATGTAGTAGCATGAGAATGCGTTACAACCAGTTCAGTTTTGAGGAGTTATAGCTGTTTTTATTTCTTTTTATATTTCTATTTTTTATTCTAGAATGCTTACTGTTGTGTTTTTGTTTTTTTTTGTTTTTTTCTTGGTAGACAACAGATGAAAAATAGCCTTTTGGCTAATTCTGGTGCATTTGCAGGAATTGTTTTTAATGTACACTGTGCCTGTCAAATAAATCAATAAATTAAATTAAACCCACACAAGTGGCTCAGGTAGTGCAGCTCATCCAGGATGGAACATCAATTAAAGCTGTGGCAAGAAGGTTTGCTGTGTCTGTCAGCGTAGTGTCAAGACGCTGGAGGCTCTACCAGGAGACAGGCTAGTACACCAGGAGACGTTGAGAAGGGTTAAGGAGGGCAACAACCCAGGAGCAGGACCTCTACCTCTGCTTTTGTACAAGGAGGAACAGGCGGAACACTGCCAGAGCTCTTCAAAATGACCTCAAGCAGACCACAAGTGTGCATATGTCTGCACAAACGGTTAGATACCAACCTCATGAGAATGGTATAATGGCCCAATGTACACAGAAGAGGGGTTGTGCTCACAATCCAACACCTAGCAGGATTATTGGCATTTGCGAGAGAACACCAGGATTAGCAAATTTGCCACTGGCACCCTGGGCTCTTCACAGATGAAAGCAGGTTCCAACTGTGCACATGTGACAGACATGATAGTCTAGAGACACAGTAGCAAGTGATCTGCTGCCTGCATAATCCTTCAGTATGACAAGTTTGGCATTGGGTCAGTAATGGATAGGAATGGTATTTCTTTGCTGCAATGCCCTTGTGATGCTTGGTATCACTGCCATTAGGTACCGAGATGAGGTCCTCAGACCCCATGTGAGACAAATGCTGATTCGGTTGGCGTTATGTTCCTCCTTATACAGGACAATGGTAGACCTTATGTGGCTGGAGTGTATCAGCAGTTCCTGCAAGATGAAGCCTTTGAAGCTATGGACTGGCCCACCCGTTCCCCTGACCTGAATCTCATTTTGAGCAGTGTATAACACATCAACTGGTGCCAGTAAAGCTTGTCCTATGATTCACTGTGTTATTTAAAGATGCATTTTACAACATTTAGTAATTATGGCCTGGGATCAATATGTACTGCAAATTTCTGTTTTTCAAGTCCAAACCCTCCGTTGCTCACATACACACAATTATCTGGTGTTGCAATTGAACCCAATTAGTGACAAACTGGGTTTTGTTGTTGGGGTCACTATCTCAAACACAACCTTGAACTAGAAATAAAACCCTCACAGCCCCATGAAAAAATTGTTGGCAGAACTAGAAAGATGTTGGGGATTCAGTAAGAAATCTAAACTTGTCACACCAAAAAAAAAAAAAAAAAAAAAATCTCTCCAAAATGTGGCATTTAACAAACATCATTTATTTTTCACTCACTTAAAATAGAAATGATTTAACCTGATTTGATGTTAGACAGAAAAAAAAGAATTAGGTGAGTCTTTTTTGTCCAGTACCTGTAAACATCTGGTAACCAATGTACCTACCTGTGATTGATAGGGGTTGATTTTCTGAATTATTCCTTGATTGAGAAGAATCAGAACAACTCCTTTGTGTTGATATCTTGGAGCACCAATAACTGTCAGCTGGTTTTTATCAGTTTTAGCAATAGCCATGGAATATCCTGTAATTTGAATAGGTCAATTTATTGGATACATCAGTAAAAATAGCCTTTTCACACGTTCATTTTTAAAATTTGTCAAATTGTGGAACAGACTGAAATGAAGCCAAGGCAGAAATTCAACTGAAGAAACTGCTCTCCTACATCCACCTATGATAAATCAGCCAATCAGATTTGAACCACACCTCCACGAAAGACAATAGGCATCCAAAGCTCAACTTAAAAGGCCTCCAATCCGCAATTTGTCTGCCGCCTGGTTGCGCTGTGTGACTTAATTCAGATGACACCGTTTCAACCCACGTCCAGCCCCTCCTCCACCATCGTAGCTAAAACTTCATCAGAGTTAACTACTCCAGGACACATTCTGTATTTTGCCTCTCATTTTAACCGGTCCGGCAGAAGACCGCCATGTTGAGCCTGGTTCTGCCAGAGGTTTCTTCCCAACGAGGAGTTTTTCCTCTCCACTGTCTCCTCATGCTTGCTTATCATGGACAGGTTCTCTCAACCTGTGTTATCCAAACTACACTTCCATCATCCAGGTCCCTGAGTGAAGCTCTAGTATTAGCTAACGCAGTCCACTGGATCTCCACATAAGCTCAGCATACCATCTCGCTAACCAGCAGTCTACAGACTGACCTACGTCATCTATCTCCACTCCACCACCAGCTTCAGGCCCTATTCTTTATTCCTGTTCATGCATATCTATCAAAATTCAGTGCTATGTTTCCTGCCAAGGTTTGAGCGCCTAAGACCAAATAATTGTATCAATTAATTTCTTGTATTTGCCTTTTCTCTTCGTGTGAGTTTTTCAGATCGAAGTGGCTATATAACAGGCAAACGTAATAGACCTCTGGGTGGGTAAATAAATTTTCTGTCAGAAGTTGTGCACAAAAACAGTTCTATAAGAGAGTATTTTGTCCTAATCTTACCAAGGTAACTGTCAGCGTCCAATGTAGACTCAAATGAGTCTTGGCTTTTGGGATTATTAAGTGAATATCTCTTGTACCCTCCTCTCCACTGGTTGGCCCCAACCATGGACATCTGA
>NW_015153796.1:0-1623 GCF_000732505.1 Cyprinodon variegatus | reverse complement strand
GGTAGGATCTAAAAATGCAGTTAATATAACAACATATCTAATCCCAACAGGTCTTTGTATAGTTTAGCTGCTTGGACATACAGTATAGCCAAGGACGATTTTATATTCTATTACACTCTGACACTAAAAAAACAATGTTTTTAAGTAATTAGGAAAAAATAAATGAATGTAGCTTACCCCAATAGCAAATCGAACAATCTTTTTCTCATTAGCTGCCTGTATTGCACTTTTTAAGTTATAGCGATCCTGAGATAGTCCATCTGTGATTACAATCAAAATCTTTTTCACATTTGCCCTGGAACCTTGTAATGGTGAGAAGACATCATTCCTGTTAATAAATAAATAAATATATAAATAAATAAATAAATAAATAAATAAATAAATAAATAAATAAATAAATAAATAAATAAATAAATAAATAAGGACTGGCTTATTTCCATCCAAAATGAATCAACCCTTTATTTTAACATTGGCATTGTCTGTGATTTTGAACTTATATGTACTTTTAAGTAATGCACGTTAGCTCTGTTTAAAAGAACAACAGGAAAAACTACATGTTTCCAACACACAAAACATAATTTTTATTAGGTATGATAATTCTCAATAAGAACATATCAAACATTATATCCTTGCTAATTTATTCTCAAACAATAGCCTCTGTTTTTAATTTTTCCTCTTCAAAGTCAAAGGCAGTTTCAGGTTAACATTCTGTACAATTTAATTTGTAATATATAACTGTAGTTTAGCACTGCTGTAACTCAGTTTCTTTCAATAATAACTTCTAAAATAGTTTTCTCACAGATGAGACATAGGATGTTATATGTATGTATAATCTGACAATGGTGAACAATTACAAATCTTATGGATTACATTTAGATATTCAGGAACCTGCACATGCTGTTTTATTGACAGTTATCTCACTAGATTTTTGGTAGATTTAGAAATCCAGATTTTTTTTGTTTTGTTGTTTTTTTCAGTTTAAAAAAACTCTCATGCTTAAACTACACAGATTTAATCTTCTTTTACATTTGTATTTTTTTATATTGTTGTATATAATAATTTGGTTCTATCAGAACTGTTCTGATTTTTTGTATCGTTTAACCTGCAATCAACAAGACAAATGAGGTATAAATACAAAGGTAGAAGTAAAGTTGCTTTTGTTTAATATATTGAATAATCGGACACCAAAAGGGTGGTACTTACACAACATCATGGATGGCTTTAGCTGTTTTCGTTCCACCTCCATTTTGACGGATCTTGTCAATTTCAAATTCCCAGTTATATAATGGAAAAGTGTTGAAGTAGTAATGCGGAAATGTATCCCAGGAAAACTGGGTAATGGAAAACTGTAAACACAGACAAAAGCTATAACGTCAAAATTCCTTTAAATAAGTAAAAGGAAAAACAAATTAAAATTAAAAACTCAATAAAAAATAAAAAATTATATTAAAAAAAAGGATTAATGTTTTTTAAAAATCAAAATAATGATCAAAGCTTTATTCACAGTTTTTATATTAGGACCCTTTTTAGAGCAGTCACATCTTTGGATGTTCAAAAGCCTAATAGTAATGCCCAACAGCACCAACTTTTAATAAAAGAACAAACTAAATAGTCTCTCTGAGA
>NW_015153795.1:4825-8020 GCF_000732505.1 Cyprinodon variegatus | reverse complement strand
TAGGCCCATCACTAGGGGAAGCATGCCCATATGTCCCTCCCAGGCAGCCCGAAGGTCCTGTAGGGGAGCCAGGCGTCGCACCAACAGGTTGGAGCAGGCCTATGATGACACCCAGAAGGCAGCCAGATGATCAACCGCCATCACCAACAGGGAAGCCACTGTCCAACCCACCATCACCTGGGAAACTCAGGATCGATTTCGGCCCAAACAGCACCCCAGCCAGCCCAGAGAATCCGGAGGATCGACTACCTTCCCACCTCAGATGTCTTCAAGAGCTGCCGTCCACGTCAGGACTGCGGGCTGAGCAAAGTGAAAAAGAGCATGCCTCTCTACCACTTATTACAGGCTTCCTGGCTGAGCTAAACGAGCCTGTTCCTGGGGCCCTGCAGATCGACACCAGCCCAAGCAACAACTTCATCGACCTCTCCAAACGGGTGGTGCATGAAGAAATCGTTGACTGGCCCCAGGAGATGCCAGGCACATCAGGCATGCAGCAGAAACCCAACAAGACTAGGCCTCCCCCTCCGTGCCCAAAAATCCCATGGAGGTACCAACAATTTGCGGGCATATCTTTCGGCACGGAGGAATATCAGCACCTCGCAGGGTTTTTTGCTCACCCAATGCATACCTATCGCTCTGCTTTCGACCTGGCACCTGAGGTCGAATCCATGACCACAGTGGTATATTCAAAGATGATGAGAGGTCTGAAGTATGACACCTCACGCCGACTCATGGAAGCTATTCGCCGCAGATCGTACAAAGCCAAGGCAAAAGGGAAGATGCAGCGTTTGACCCGAGCGAATCAGGAACTGAAAAATGAACTGGAGGAGGCACGAAAATCCATCATCGCCCTTCAAGGAAAGCTGCTGCAGTCGAGTGATCAGGGGCGCGTGGCTACTGCCACCACATTGCTGCAGCTGTCGGGGCCAGGTAATTAATAGTCTCAACACCATATTGGATATAACAGACAATGCTGATTATTGATGATTATGCATACCTATGTTAAAAATATTGATATAATTGTATACTTTACGTGACAGTATCAGTACTGTGCAGGAGAGTGCCACATGGTTACTCTTAGGTTGGATGTATTGAAAGTCCATTGACTGTTAGATGATGTGCTTTTCCTGGCCTGGCCAAGGAATGATGAAGCTTTTCTTGGTTTATTTAAGGGTGCTTGACCACACCCATGCAAAGGGGAATGCGGTGGCCTTGGAGCACAAGATGCTGCTTGAACATTGACATTTTCCTTTGCCGAAAAAACAAAGTTAGAAAATCTTTCTACAAAAAAAGTAAGCAACGAGGGAAAGATCCTCGTAAGTGAGCCAAGAGGGGGATCCCTCTTTGACTAAGCTGTCCTTTATAGACTCATGACCTCTATATTGGTCACTATAATCATATGATGTAGGTTTGGTTTTACTTCTAGTTTGATGTGCATGATATATGAACAGTAGTTACTTTTGACATTTTACACTTATGTTATTCTGAGTAGTCTCACGTAGTGTTGATCCTTCTAGGATCAAAGGGGGGAAAATGTAGTGAATTAGTGTACACCAATGATTAAAATTATATACACGACATCTTTCACATTGAATAAAAGGCTTACTTTAAAAGTCTAACCATTTTTGCATCAGCATGGAAAAATTCTGAGCGGTGTGTGAGAGACCCTGCACGTACAGCTTTACAGATAAGGCTGGTTAATTAAGTAGAAAGAATTTTATGTGCAGCTTTGCAGAGGTGGGCTTTTAATGAAATTAAGTGGAAAAAATTCTAAGTGCAGCTTTGCAAATGTAGGTTTCTAAGGAAGGGAAGAATTCTGAGCACAGCGTCGAAAAGGCAGATGGCTGAGGTCATTAATGCCTCAGAAGCTGCAGAAAGTCAGAGTAAGGCCTGTTTGAAATGCAGTAGTGCAGAAGTGCACAGCTTAGTTAAACTAATTGTGATAAATGGAGTTGTTGTCTTTAACACACACGCACCGAGCAGTACTGGGTACAGTCAATGTGATGTTTTACTGAAACTTTAAGCACCCTAGTTTGATGTGAAAGTTATACTCATGACTCACTGAAAGAGAACTTTGGTTCAAAACATTAATAACTAAGACTGTGTTCTCCCCTGAAATATTAATAACAAAGACTGTGATGTATTAATGGCAATATATGTTATCATAACCTATAAGAAATGTAACCATAATCTGTAATAAAGGGTTTTTGAATAAATATGAAAAAATATGTTTTGAAAAGGACTTTCCTCCGGTAGAATAAAATTAATTAGATTTAACTGAAGAAAATGCATCTAAAATGGTGAAAAGAAAGGAGGAGCTTGGGGGAGGAGCCCCCAACAGCCTGAAATGTATAAAAGGGAAGCTGTTTCATTGTATTGTCAGTTGTTCTCCGGAGGGCAGCTCAGTGTGGATGCTCTGTGTTTTGCAATAAAACACTCTGGACTTGGAAAACCGCGACTCCTGCCTGTATTTTGGATTTTTGGTTGAAGACTTTTCTTTTCTTTAAGAACTTTGAATTTTTACAAACTTTGACTCAATTTAAAGTCGTGAAGAAAAGAGAAATTCCACGGCATCTGCACCGGAGACGGTGGAGAGAGAGACGAGCTGCACCTGGCGCTTGCTTTTGGCTGTGTTTCCCTCCGCCTTTACAGAGAAAGGCGTGGATTAACTGACCATCTGAAAAGACGAGACTTCAGGAGCTTATAGAAATTCCTCACTGTGGGTTGAGGACCAGCAGTCTGTATCAGGCCTGCATCAGGGTTTATTGACTATAGTGCCGGCTTTCAGTTTTTTTATTGTTTGGTGGGCCCACTAATTTAAAACTGTTATTTACTTTTTTTATTGAATTAAGTTAATACTAACGGACTGCTCTGTGGTCAGGAGTGTCATGATGGGTTCACAAATGGAGACCCAGTTATGCAGAACACCACTGACGGACACAGGGATGGAAAGTTTAACAGTTTATTAAGCACACACACACAGAATGTACTGATTCTGGTTCGGGCCTGGATTCTGGTTTCACCGGAGTCTGCGTGAGAGACAGCACAGTTATTGACTGCTGACAGGGTTTGATTTCCAAAGGGTGCACTGATTGTACCTTGAGGGTTCTTGAGGTTTTCTTTGGGAGAGTCACTGTTGGTTCTGGAGAAGAGTTTATCAGCAGAGTCCTTTTGATGCTTCAGCGTCTCACGTCT
>NW_015153795.1:0-2498 GCF_000732505.1 Cyprinodon variegatus | reverse complement strand
ACCTTTTGAATGCAATTACTGAAATAAATCAAGTTTTTCGAAATATTCTAATTTACTGGCTTTTACCTGTATGTGAGTAGCAACTGCTGGTGGAGCACAATCCATGAACTGCTGAAGAACAATCAAATCACAAAGTTCCTCATAAATAGAAATATCCAAAGCGAAACACCATCGCTGAAAATGCCTGGTCAAATCTGTGGCAAACTCAGCATGTGACTGGTTTTCAACCTTCCTCCATGACCTAAAACATTGTCTATAGGCCTCTGGAACCAATTCATAGGCCTTCAGTACAGCCTCTTTGACAATCCTGTAACTTTTACTGTTACGTTGGCTAAGAGCTGAATATGCTGCCTGAGCCTTCCCTGTAAAGACCGACTGCAACATCCCAACCCTCTCTGAATCTGGCCAATTTCTTGAGTTTGAAATCCTCTCAAAAAGTTGAAAAATGTGTCCTTCATCATATTTCGGAACAAGTCTCAAATTGGACACCATATCAAACTCTCACCTTGAAACATTAGTAGAAGGTAACAACTTCTCCCTTTCCAACAAAATTCTTTCCCTTTCCATCTCCAACAAAAGTAATATCTCTCTCTGTTCAAAAGTTAATTCAGTACTTTTCTCATTCAAATCAACAGAACCAGTATTCTTCCCTAGCAAAATCCCATTATGGACTAAAACAGACCTCAAACAAAACTTAATCTCATCTTTTAATTTCCTAGCCCCAGTGTCAACCTCATAGTGCTCGACTAACTGCAAAAGTTGATCTTTTGTACAGCTATTCAGACGCTCCTCTGATGGTGACTGGGTGAAAGACTCAATGGAAGCCATTTCACCTAGAAAAATTCAGCACGAGGAAATGAGGCAGTCCCACTATCTACCTATCCAAAAATCTGGCTAACTGGACCCTGGTCTTCAGGAAGCCTGGCGGTGGGTTTTTATGTGCCAGAGGCAGCTTGTCTGCCCTGTTTTATTCCGCTGGTGCAGCAAAACCAGCAAGCTGGAAATTACTGACACCACGGCGCACTCCCGAGCCGATGAAAGGGGTAGGGGAAAAAAGGATGCTGCAACCCGCACGTACTTCCACACTATCGCTCTAAAGCAAAACAAAAAATCCGCAAATCCCATAGGGGGAAATGCTCCTAAAGGCCTACAAAGGACTAGCCCCAATCCAAACAAAGGTGCTGCAAAAAAATCTATTCAAAACTCAAATAGGCTTCAAAAATGAGGTCTGCACAAGACTCTGCTCAAACCCCTGGCACCCCAGCTCCAAAACCAAAGAACAAAATGTTGAATCCCCCCCCGCACCCCCACCCCCCCCAAAAAAAGGCTAAATGCTAAGCCAAACTGTCCAAATACTAACTGAACATGTGTGATCTACCCAAAAAAAAAAAACTGGTTTTAACTTGATTGCGTGAATTGTGACAAAAAGTAGAAAAGAATGTCCAAACTAACCAAAAAAATCCAGGTTTTTGTCTCCTGTACGAGCCCCCACATATTACTACCCTAGCTCAGAGGGTATGAACAATGATGGGGAGACCAGACAAAAGAAAGGTTTAACCATTTATTCACGTAAATAAACATGTTAGTGTAGGTCAGTGGTATGTGTAATGTTGGGGTGCATGAGGTGTGTGAAAGTGTACATGGATCAAATTAAACCAAAACTGGAGCAGGAGGCCAGAGGAGGCCAGAGGAGTCCATGGAGCGCAGCTCCATGGACTCCTCTGGCCTCTGGCCTCGAGAGCAAGCCATGTGCTCTGGTCCAATTTATAGGATGCCCCTGCAGGTGTGATACTCTCAGGTCCGCCGCCCGCTTCATGGAAGCACAAACCAGAGGAGCAGTCTCTCCACAATAAAGGCAGCCTTGGCCATCACAATAGACAGTCTGAATGGTAGAAGTAGGCATATGAGTACAAACATAACATTCTGCTTTGTTCAAACCTTCAGCAACACGCTTGACATGCTGCCACCACATATTGGCGCCATAGGGATGACTTGCTGTGGATCCATCAAAACCCATTCTGGTTTTCCTTTGTTTCAGGCGGTCAGTTGGAGTCCAATGACTCTGGTGGATCCAAGTGTCTCTCTCCTGGATCTTCACAGCGGTTGGGGTTGCTAGTTGCACAATGTAGGGTCCTTCCCACCTTGGAGCTGCCCAATTTTTCCTATTGATGATTGTAATCAGCACTCGGTCTCGAGGCTGCTGGCCTTCCTGTGGAGAAACAAAAGGAGCATTGAGCAGATCACATGTTTTCCGAACAGATTTGTCGCTGAATAGCTTCAGCATCCATTTAGTTAATGGGTCAGTGTCATCTTCTTTCTCTGCCCATGGTTGTCCTTCCCATAAGGGTAGAACTAAAGGTCTCCCATTCACTATTTCAAAAGGGGTCAGACACTGCATGAAAAGTGGGATTTTCATCAATATGCGGCACTGTAGATTGTCGTGGAAGTTCAGGTTAACGGCAGTTTACGGTAATTTGCAGGCTTCGCCGAAAACTCCC
>NW_015153794.1:5567-8021 GCF_000732505.1 Cyprinodon variegatus | reverse complement strand
AAATCTTAGGTCTTTTAAAAATGTTTTAATGTTTTAATGTTTGTTTAGTTTGCTTGTTTCTGCTGCGTCTTGCCCAGGTTGGAGATAATGGTTAAAAAGGAGCTAAATAAAGTGTAAGAAATGAATTTATTCCTTTCATTTTTGCCATGTTTGCTGATGCTAATCCAATACTAGCTTGCCAAGTGGCAGTGAATGCACCGTACAATGCTAAGCAGCTGCAGTGGTGGTGAAGAAGGGATTTAGTCTCAATGATAAATGGATTAGAAATAAAGCAGACCACATCTGATGATCCCAGTATGATTCCGATAATAGAGCTCTGTTTGCTCCGATTTTATTATCATGTTGATTATTTTAAGAGGCTGTAATGAACTCCTCTCTACAGGCCGGTATGATGCATCTAAATGAAAGCATCCTAAAAGAATAAATCTCGGATCAGAGAAAATCCCATCCTAACAGCAAATACTGAATGTGTTCATTACATCAAAGGATACCCATAAATGGTAAATGATGTCTGAAATCATTTTAACTTTATGCTAATTGCTTCTGTTTGAACTCCTTTAATGAAATCCTCCTTATCTGCCTGTTTTTGTTGAATATATATATATATATATATATATATATATATATATATATATATATATATATATATATACAGGAATTCATAATTCAGATTATTCAATAAAACATTATTTAACATAAAAAACATTTACATCACATCAAGGAGTGTTAGCCTAGTGGTTAGAGCAGTGGACTGTGCTCTGAGAAGGTTGTACCCGGCTTGATCCCCACTGCCTCCACTCTGGGTCCCTGAGGAAGACCCTTAAACCCACACTGCTCCGCGGGCGCCCGGGCGCCGGGTTAAACCCAGAGAGGGGATCAATAAAGTTCAAGTTTTAATATTATTATTATTGATAAATCCTTCTAACCCAGTGCTGTCGAGTCATGACATGTTATTAACATCATTCACGAAGTCCAACAATAGAAATGGAAACGCCCACCTAGCGTGGTGATGTCATTATCCAAAGTTGTACCGCCATCTTTAAGGATGAAGAGGCTCCTTCTGCTTCACTGACACCATCTTATCGAGCAGGGATGGGGGAGCAGAGATGGCATCAAAATTAAGCTAACGGGGTAGCATTGCTAACATTAGCTGAACAGCTGGCTAATGCTAATTTACAAGGATGTTTGTAATTAGGAAATAAAAGTGTTGTTTGACTAGTTCAGTTCATATTAGCTCTTTGCTAATCCTAAAGAAAAATCCATCCCTCCATCCATTTTCCTTCACGCTTTTCCCTGCTGGGGTGACGCGGGGTGCTGGTGCCTATCTCCAGCTGTCTACGGGCAAGAGGCGGGGTCCACCCTGGACAGGTCGCCAGTCCATCGCAGGGCAATACAGAGACAAACAGGAAAAACAACCATTCACACACACACTCTCAACTAAGGAGAATTTAGAGAAGCCAATTAACCTAACAGTCATGTTTTTGGACTGTGGGAGGAAGCTGGAGTACTCGGAGAGAAGCCACGCATGCTCAGGGAATACGCGGGCCGGGAATGAAACCCCAAACCTTCTTGCCGCAAGGCGGCCGTCTAAAAAGAAATTGTTTAAAGTAAACTTATGTTATTTAATATGTGAGCAAAATTAAATTCAGCAGGACCCACCCCTCTCTGCCTCCCATTGGCTCACTGGTCATCATGCCTACAGTTAACCAATGTAATCAGTAGTACTAGCCAATTAGAAGCAGAGGAGCACAGGTGATGGCTTCACAGTCCTAAAAAAAAAATAAGGGAAATTTGGTTTGTATTTTCTGCCTAATAGTGCAGATCATGGGGGATTTAGAAGTGGGTATACTCCGTATACCCGTGTATACCCTGGACTACACCGCTGGTTCAGGCCTCTTACTTTGAGATAACTGTGTTGTAGGGGTGTGCAAAATAATCGTCATGATGATGCATCGTGATTCTAATTTTCGTGATCTACTGCATCGATTCTTGACGCCAAGCAGCGGCGTAGGAAGCGGGGGGGACGGGGGGGACATGTCCCCCCCAATATAAAAGCCAGGTGGATATGTCCCCCCCAAAAATTGTACCGCAAAATATTAGATTTTGACATTTTTTTAACTAGCGTGCTTTTATTTTGAAGGCGCAGCATAGCGTTACGTCACTGTACTCCCCCTCCCCTCTCTGAACTGCTGAGTGAGAGTGAAGGGAGGGAAACAGCGATACAGAAATCAGAAACTTGTGAAAGAGGTAAAATGGTCTGTCGGGATGCTGCCTATTTAAAACGTCTTTGTTGTCAGTTCACTTTCATATATAGAAACTGAATCTTTTTGGTTTAGTCATCTTAGTCTTGTACGAAAGAGGATTAGGGCCACTGGAAAAAAAAAAAGTTAACTGATTTTTAAATTTTTTTTTAGTTTAACATGGGTAAAAAAGTAAGAATTCTGACTTTTCTCA
>NW_015153794.1:0-2453 GCF_000732505.1 Cyprinodon variegatus | reverse complement strand
GCTAGCTAGCTAGCAGAAGAGCTGTTTTAAGCCACTGTAAAACAGCCTGTTTTATTGTGTGAAGGACTTCTAGAAATGGCGCTAACCACGAAGGGTTCTGTTATCTGCAGTGACCTCTGTGGATCTACATGGTTCTAACTGATGCTGATGTAAACCCTCCTGTTTCCACAGATTCCTCAGATCAGCTATGCCTCCACAGCACCGGAGCTCAGTGACAACACGCGCTACGACTTTTTCTCCCGTGTGGTTCCCCCTGATTCCTACCAGGCTCAGGCCATGCTGGACATTGTCACGGCCATTGGCTGGAACTATGTGTCCACTCTGGCCTCTGAGGGCAACTACGGTGAGAGTGGCGTGGAGGCCTTTGTCCAGATCTCCAGAGAGTCTGGTAGGTGAACCGATGCTGAAGCTGCTAAGTCATTATTTCTGTGAAATAAAATGTTTCCAGAAGGATAAAGGACTTCTGANCTATCTATCTATCTATCTATCTATCTATCTATCTATCTATCTATCTATCTATCTATCTATCTATCTATCTATCTATCTATCTATCTATCTATTAAGGTTTAGTGGTGACCATAGGGATATGATCCATATAGGCTCCAAGTTAGGATAGAAACAGATTTCCAGCATGCACTGTGTATTTGTGTGTATTCTGTGTTGAACTGTGGTGTTTTGTGTGTGAGAGGTCTGAGGCCAGGCTTGGCGCCCCCCAGCTGAGAGTTGCATTGATTTGTTGTTGGTAAACAAACAGCTGGATGTTACAGGTGGATCAATAGGGCCTGTATACCTCCCTGCCTCCCAGCATGCCTTTCTACGAAGCTGACATGGCTCTGTGAGAAGTCCTAACCCCACTGTCGCTGGGAAACACCATTAATCCCAAATTTCTAGTTGCACACTTGTTTTTAATTGTGGAAACTGAAGTGGAAACTTGTGTGTAACAAGATAACAAAATAGCACCATTTACAAGATCATGTTAAAATGCTTATATGTGTCTTTATGGTAAAATACCAGGAGCAACAATTTCCTTGTGAAAATGTAAAACTACATTTCATCCACACTAAAATGATGCAAGGGCTACCAGCAAAGGCAAACCGATTCTGGGATGGAGAAATAAACTGCACAAGAGGGAGACAAGGAAAATATGGGGATTAAGAGAAGCTCAAATCAAGGAGGGAGAAAGGAAAGCTTTCAAAGCCAGAGAGAAACTACAGAGAAAGAAAAGAGGAGGTGGTGGTGGTGGGGTGGGGGGGATTAGTGATGGGAGAGAGACGGCAGGATATTGTAATAGGTGAGAGGAAAGTGAGAGCATGTGATAGAGAGGAGTTTAGAAAGAGATCCTGAGAGTGAGTTAGGCAAACACCAGATAAAACAAAGATGAGAAAAGACAGGCAGGGAGAGTGGGAGTTGGAAAGACTGAAAGACATCAAAAGAACAAAAACAGAGAAAGAAAGAAGACAAAGAGAAGACTGCTGACAGAGACAGGCTCAGACCTTGAGACAAGACAGAAAAAGTAATTCATGATGGTTCTAATACAAAAGGAGAGACTGGATCCGTTCCAGGTCAGCATGCTCCATGGTTTTTATAGAAGGCCAAGGGGAAGATGCTCTTCCCCACCCTCGCTGTTCTGTTATTTAATACTACTGCTCCTCTGGGTAACATATTGTTCTGATACCTCTGCATCACCCTTAAACCCACAGGAATCTCTCTCTGTCAGCTATGTTAAGTGCTGCTGCTCTGAGATTTAAAATGGTTTCTACAAATTTGCAAGGATTTTAATTAAACATCTCAGATGTGATTTAGCAAAAAATGTATCCTCTTAGAATTTAATGGACAGGGAAAATGTTAAAAGTCAACAATCAAGAGGCTGTTGGATCTTTGTGCTATAATTCATGCTGCAAAAAAGAAAATAAATTTAGAAAACGTGGATTAATCCAACCTTCCCCTCATCTTCAGCTGAAATGTTTGTTAGTAAGCTAACAATAATATATGACCAGAAATCTTTGATAACCATAAATTCACAGCTTCATATTTACAGTCAAAATGGGAAAAAAAAACATTAAGGCTTTCTTGATATGCATCATTAACCGGAGCTTGTAAACAATCTTTAACTTTTTAAACGTAACCTTTTTATGATAAAAAAAGTCACAAAAACAATATTTAAATAATGAAATTGAAGCTTTTAGATATTAGCTAGATCTTATAATGATACCTACCTGGTAGAGTATCAAGTTTAACCCTAAACTGTAATCAGTTGGTTGAAAAATAAAAGTCCAATCTACTTTTCATCTGTAAAATAAACTTGTCAGGTTCAAGGATATTTTGTTGTTAGTTGTCCATCATGTACGGGTATGTAAAAGTTCACATCTGCAGAAGAAATATTGAGAGATTTTTTTTATGTTTAAAGTTTGGTGTCCAGCAGGAAGCACCAACTTGTAACAGACAGCTCAGTC
>NW_015153793.1:6940-8025 GCF_000732505.1 Cyprinodon variegatus | reverse complement strand
TAGCTGCTGCAGACACGCCTATGTTCTCGCCTCAAATGATCTAAAACATACTTTTATTGAACAACATTATAACTTCATCCTCTGAGCTCTTTGAGCGCTAACCTGGAAGCTGCTGCTGCCGCAGTGCATGCTGGGACAGCTGTCAGTCTGGAGAACGGACAAGTCTGCTCTGATGCATGCTGGGTAAAGAGGGAGGGGCCAGAACAACATCTGGGGACTTTGTCCATTCTCGGTCTGCTGTTCTTGTGAATTGGAACAATACTAGTGCTGAGGCTGATCACGTTTCATGAGGACACGAGCACATGAGAATGGTTCAAGTCTTATCTTTAAAATAGAAGTGTGAGCATGAAACTATGAATCTAGCTCCGCTCCTCTTCCTTATGGGGTTCCACAGGGTTCAGTGTTAGGCCCCTTTCTCTTCTTAATGTGTTTGCTGTTCTTAGCTTTGCTGTTGGACCGCATGGATTATCCAATGGAGGCTGTGATTTCAGATTAACTAAGCTTTGCTTACTCACACTGAACTACTGAATACCTCGATATATAACCACAACAGACAATAACTTCTGTTTTTTTTACCACAACACGGGGGGAAACAGTAGACACTAAACAAACTTTCAAAAAAACTTTTATTGGGAGTTTTTGTTGTGGAAACAGCAGATTTCACAGCGTGAGAAAATCATCAAATGAAATATTTATATGATAAAACACAGTTTTCTTGGTCTTAAAGTAGGGAAATTGCAGATTTAAATGAGCACTCACCTAGAAAAAAATATGTCTTCTTCTAATAGATCCAACAGCATATATTTGCGTCGCACTATTCCTGAAGGCTTCGAATTAGGACTGAAACCAAAAATTGGATTAATCGGTTATTTGAATTAGGGCTGGGCGATATAGAAAAAAGCTTATCGATAAAAAAAAAATGCATATTGATCGATATCGATAATTATTGAAAAGATTTGAAACCATATTTTATGTGCAGCTCTTTCTGGACTTTTTATAATATTGCTAAATGATTTAATTTTAATAAAAAACACAAACACAGATTTCGAATTAAATCTTTATTTAACCAACTTTTTTAACCATAA
>NW_015153793.1:0-1380 GCF_000732505.1 Cyprinodon variegatus | reverse complement strand
GAAAAAGCATCAAAATTGTCTCAGAAAAGTCATAAATAATAATACCAGCTGTATATTAGCATTCTTTAGAGAGTTCAGGATAGAAATAAGTCATTTTCGTACCATAATTACATTATTTATGGATACCTGGATGTAGATCTGTTTGCACAGGATGGATCACACTGCTCCCCGGGCGCCGCACAATGGCAGCCCTACTGCTCCAAAAGGGGAGGGGTTAAATGCAGAGAGTTCATTTTGTTTCGCTGCACATGTGGCAGTGTAATAATAAAATGCAGGAGCAAAAAAACAAAACAAAAAAAGATTAGCTTCAGATGGTATTTATTTTATTTTCCTTTAAAAATGGACGTCAGTATTTTAAGACATTGTTTTTATTCCTGCAGGAAACATCTGTCTGATATTTAAGGCGGTTTGAGAGAAGATCTCTGCCAGCTGCTAAAAACTTTTACGCTGAACTGTAAGTTTTTCATAAAAAATGCTCCTTCTACCTTTCTGGATTAATCGTCCCTCTTTTGTTTCAAACTAAACTCTCATCCATTCTGGTTAGAAGTCATGAGGCCAGTTTCTTTTCTCTCAGTGAAAGGAGTTAATGCTCCAGGTCTCTCTGCGTGTCTGTGTGTTACTGCAGCTGTGAAGGTTGTATTTCCGCTGGGTTTATGTGGTGTAATTAGCAGCTGCCATGTGACTGAGTGTTTTTAAAGTCGTATGCGTGAGCCCGCCTGGGCGCAGCCTGTGTTTACATGACAGCGGGGGAGGCTGAGAGGAGCTGACGTTACGCCGCTGAAGAGGGAAGGGGACGATCCCTGACAAGAACAAAGGAGGGACCTTATGGAGCACCAATCCTGCCACAATTAAGAATAACTGAAAAATGATAAAAATATTATTGAGTGCTTGATATATAAACTAATGTACCAGCAAATAATAAAAAAAAAAGATTTAAGATAGCATATTGACCTGAATACAGGGTGACCATGATTATTATAAGACCACCTCCTCTTTAAGGACCAGTTTTTAGGAACAAAAATAGGACTGATGAACCAAGTTATTTTGTTTAAAGAAAGTATTTTATATTGAAGTGCTAAGAATTTCATTTAAATAATCTTACATTAAATGATTTGTGAAAATTAAAAAGTAAAAAAAAAACACTGTAATGACGCATTTAATTGAAATCCTTCAACACTTCGACTGGAATGAAATTTGAACTTTGCTCATGGAACTTCTTAAAAACCTGCATCAGGCTTTTCCTCACAGACGTCCTCTGCCTCACTGCCTCTCTGACTTTGCCTCTCTGCCTCGCTGACTCTCTGCCTTTTTGACTCTTTGCCTCGCTGACTCTCTGCCACTTTGCCTCTCTGCCTCGCTGACTCTCTGCCTCTTTGACTC
>NW_015153792.1:0-8035 GCF_000732505.1 Cyprinodon variegatus | reverse complement strand
CCCAACCAGATAATGTTGCTCACGGGCTTAATGTTGTGTTGTTACGGCACTGCAGAGAGGGTTCCTTTATCTCTGCTATGGTCTGCTGCTCTGGTTGGTATCAGCAGCAATAAATGTGTTTCTGCTGATTGGTTCTGGTTCTGTAGAGGAACAAAAACCCTCTGCTCTCTGTTCAGACCAAGGTTGCTGTGGTGCTTTCTACTATTAATATTATTAAGAACACACCTGTTCATTCTGGTTCTTTAGGTCTGAGTCCATTTAGACGTTGTGTTCCTGCTAACAGCCTTTGCTCTTATACCATCAAGGATGAACTAGCAACCTTGGATGAACCAGAGGTTTGGACAACAGAATTTGAGCCTGAGCTAAGGAGAGAGGTAACATGCATCCTAAATAATTTCCTGTTTCCAGCCTCAGCTCAAGCAGAGGCTTCACCGAGCACATCCAGTCCAGAACCCATGCAGATTGGTAGCATGAGACTGACTCCAGAGCAGAAGCAGCACCGTATGCGTGCTAAACTCTGCCTCTACTGCAGTGAGGCTGGGCATTTTGTTTCTACCTGCCCTCAGCTGTTAAAAACCAGGGTCCACCATTGACCTGCTACCTGGAGCTCCTTTACCCAGTAGTCATTTGTACAGTATCTCCAAACCTGAGAGAGAAACCATGGAAAGGTTCATTCAGGAGTCCCTTGCTGCTGGCATAATCCGACCCTCATCATCCCCGTGGAGCTGGTTTCTGGTTCGTCGGTAAGAAGGACAGCTCCTTACGACCCTGCATAAATTATAGGGGTTTGAACCAGAAAACTGTTAAGAACAAGTATCCTTTGCCCCTCATATCTTTTGCTTTTGAGCCTGTTCAGGGGGCAACGTTTTTTACTAAATTGGATCTGAGAAACGCCTATCACTTGCGTCGCATTACGGAGGGGGATGAGTGGAAAACTGCCTTCAAGACTCCCCTTGGACACTTTGAGTATCTGGTCTAACTAATGCCCCAGCATGTTTTCAGGCCCTAATCAATGATATTCTGAGAGACTTCCTAAACATGTCTTTGTCTATACACTTTCCTCACAATTGAAGCTCTCTCACACAAAATAGATCAGACAAGAGTTGAAGCTATCCAACCTTCTCCCCAAAACTTTGTTAAAGAAGTTGTCATATTTGTTAATAAGTTCAAGCTATCACAACATCAAAAAACAAAAGGAAGACAAAAAGCTAAGTTAAAAAAATTACAACTGAAAGCAGCGTTTAAACAAAAAAGCAACATGAATCAGGAGGAAGACTCCAACATCCAGGACAAGGTCCAGGACAAGTAGGTCAAAAACCTATCTAGCAGACCACTGACAAAACCAGAGATGAATGTACAGAGTAAAGGCCTGAATTTTGCCATTTCTCCACAAGAAATGCCCATTGTGGAACTGATCACTGCCACTGAATTGGCCATCAGGAACAACAACCTGGCTGAAACAGAGGCTGAGCAACTCAGAATGAAGGTAACAGCTACCCTGTCCAGCGCCAAACCACCTACTTCCAACCTCACACCACAGGAAATGAAAGCCATAACATCCCTTGGCCAGGACTAAAGCATCACCATATTACCAGCAGACAAAGGAAGATGCACCGTGGTCCTCAACACCTCAGACTACCAGGACAAAGTTATAACTCTACTGAACGACTCTAATATGAATGAATCCTTGAAAAGAAATCCAATCAACGCCTACAAAAAGAAAATAATAGACTATCTCAAACAACTTGAAAAAGACAAGGCAATCAAAGGTACAGTCTATTTTAGATTATATCCAGGAGAGGGAATTCCATGTTTATATGAACTCCCAAAAATTCACAAGGAAGGAACACCACTCAGGCCCATTGTCAGCAGCATTAACTCAGTAACGTACAACATTGCTAAACAGCTTGCTAATATCTTAGCCCCCTTGATGGGAAACACACCACATCACAAAGTCTTTAGAAAACTCCATAGACTTTGCTAACAAAGTCAAACAATTAAGGATGGCACCAGGAGAAACCCTGCTATCGTTTGGTGTTACTTCACTTTTCACATGTATACCTATAACAGAGGCAGTGGAAACAGTCAGGACATGTCTTCAACAAGATACTTAACAACAGGATTAATTTCACTCCGGACGAGATCTGCACGCTACTGGACCTTTTTCTTTCCACAACCCATTTCAAATTCAGAGATAGTTTTTACGGACAGAAGCATGGCTGTGCAATGGAATCTCCAGTGTCACCAATTGTAACCAATCTTTACATGGAAGAAATGGAAAAGAGAGCTTTAGACACTTTCAATGGAACACCACCAAGCACTGGTTTAGATATGTGGATGACACATTTGTCAAAATCCAGCTAAAGGAAGTGGAAGCTTTCACAAGACACATCAACTCTGTTGACCATAACATCAAATTCACCAGAGAGGATGCTGAGGACAACAAACTACCCTTTCTGGACTGTCTGTTGAGCACAGAAGGAGATAGAAGCCTAAACATTGAAGTATATAGGAAACCCACTCACACAGACCAGTATCTTCTTTTTGACTCACATCACCCACTGGAACACAAACTCTGTCATCAGAACCTTACAACACCGGGCAGAAAATGTCCCTACTAAAACAGAAGGAAAGCACAAAGAACAGAAACACATCAAAGATGCTCTCCAAAACTGTGGGTACCCAAACTGGGTGTTTATCAAATCAGCAAGGAAATCCAAAAGACACGCAGCAGAAGATAGCGATGAGAAAACTAAATGCAGAAACATCACAATCCCTTATGTTGCTGGAGTCTCTGAAAAACTCAAGAGGATTTTCTCCAAATACAAAATCCCAGTACATTTCAAACTAAACAAAACCCTAAAACAGAGGCTAGTGCATCCGAAAGATAAAACCCCCAGACCAAATATGAGCGGAGTGGTATATGCTGTTCAGTGCAGTGAGAAATGCTCTGATATTATGTTGGCGAAACCAAACAATCTCTCCACAGACACATGGCCCAACACAGAAGAGCGCCCTCCTCTGGAAGAGACTCTGCAGTAACCTTGTGGACAAAGGACATTCTTTTGAGGACCAGAATGTTCACATTTTGGATAAAGAAGATAGGTGGTTTGCGAAGGGCGTGAAGGAAGCCATCTATGTTAAGAGAGAAAGACCAACTTTAAAAAGAGGTGGTGGACTTCCAAAAACCTACAATTCAGTTATAGAGATGATCCCTTCCAGGTATCATCACAACCCCCACCCCATCACACAGGAAAAAAGTACCAAATCTCTTCAGCAGGGTGAACAATCGCCCCTTTAACAACCGACAATCATAGACAGGTTTCAGGTATAACAGGCCAACAATGGAATCAAACAACCCACTTCAATTTGCACGTTCCCAAGCAATACAAGGCCTTGTCTATATAAAGCCTCAAACTCACTGCTGACCCAGACGTTTGAATTGAGAAAGCTTCCTGTAGTGGGAGAGAAACGTCTTCAAACCTTGGAAATCAAGTCCAATGGAACGTTTTTTCTACACTTTTACAGAATAACTATGACCTGGAATACTGAGAATCTTTTTCAGCATCTTTGTCTATATTGATGATATTTTGATTGTCTCCAAGAACCTGTCCAAGCACAAGAATCATGTCCACCAAGTTCTTCAGCGCCTCCTGGCAAACAAATTGTTTGTTAAAGCTGAAAAATGTAAGTTCCACAAACATTCCTGGGCTATATTCTAGAGGGCGGACAGGTAAGACCAACGGAGGAGTAGATAAAGGCTGTTTTGGATTGGCCCGCTCCCACTACTAGAAAACAGTTCCTCCCTCCAGATTCATCCTACCTTCCATGTCTCTCAGATTAAGCCTGCCTCTAAATTGATCGAGCCTTATTTTGGGAACTCTTGAGTTTTCGGCTTCACTATGGCTGCTATGAATTAGTTTAATCAACTCAAAGTAGGTCCACCCAGATTTGAGCGTGTGTAACAAGTATGAAAAGCCATTATAAGTGGAGCACCGATTCGACGAGTCACCATGACAACAACAGGAAGAGCCTATTTCACCCCACTGAAACTAAATGTTTTAATGAAGAAATAAAAAAAAAAAAAATTAGAAACAGAGCTGCAAAGGAGAGGAAGTTGGAAGGAGACGATTGTTGCTCGACTTAATGCGTATGTTTATATGAACTGGGCTATGGCAGGCAGTTTTTACATTTATTAAAATCACTATCCTTTCTGTTGTTCCATTGTAGATCACTAAAATAAGATTCCTCCTAATCAAAAGCACACTCCTAGACCTAACTGTAATAATATATCTTCTAAATTTAATTTTTGCAGCAGAAACTGAATTTCAGAAAAAAATGACACCTGTAAGAATTAAGTTTTATATACCTAGAAATGTTTGCATATTTTAAGTTTGTGTTTTTACATGTATCTGTCTGACTGAATATGTAGTATTTATGATATCTGAAATAAATTTCTTCATAGTCAGAGTTACACAAATGCTGACCACTAACAATAGTAAAATGGAGATCTGAAATAAATTATTTTTTAAGTCTAGATGTGAAGAATATAATTTAGTTTGAAATGGTGATTTTGACAACCTTTTTGTTTTTCAGATATCAGGAATACATATCAAAACGGCATGCCATAGTGTTGTTACCCCCATAACATTACGGGTTTATTTCTTGAATGGTAGTGGATCAATGTATCTGTTTAGGTGAAATCACCTGGCTTTAGGTGAAACGTTTTTCTAATATATAGAACCTTTTCATCATTGCATGTGTTCTTAGTTTGATTCTGTCTTCTATTGCACAGTAAATACTGAGTGGCTGTTTGCAGCTGCTTTGCATGTTACCATCCCAGCAAATGGTTGTTATTAGTGGTTATCATTCCCATAGAATGGCTTTAGATTGTGACAGTAGGCTCATTAGGTTGTTATCACCAAATTAATCCTAACTCTAAGGTAGTTTGTTTTTCCAATTGTAGAATTTATTAATGTATTTATGTGTAATCTGAAAATTATTTCAGTAGTTCTTTGTGTACTGCAAAAATAAATAAATAAATATAAATAGATCCGCATCTATCTCATATTAAAAAAACCAAAGACAATTAAAATCTCACATCCTGTCAGTGAGTTGTAGAATCCTCTCTCAATAAATATTTAATTATTTAATTATCTGTGAAAAAAAATGCTGATCATCCTTTGATAAGATCCTGGTCAAAAGGACATGCAATATTTGCTTTTAAAACTTAATGTGTCTAACAGACCTAGTGAATGATTTTCTATGACAGAAATCTGACTAAATTAGGATATAAAACAATGTGATTGGCTGTAAGGAGACTGGAGACAGAGGACACTGAGTTTACTGAATAAAACCTGCTACAGACCTGGGGAGAATGTTACTATGGCAACTGAAACAGAGGTTGACTAAACACTCTTTGGGAAACGGAAAACTCAGAGTTTCCCCTATTCAGGTTTAGACAACTAAAATTTCAGCAAACCTGATTTGTGAAACTGACCCCATGAAGGAAGATGGTTTATGTTTGGAGCTTAGCAGCGCCATGGGTGTTTTCCTTCTTAAATTATTTGTTACCATTTTTTGGGGGCAATAATCCATTAGAGGAGTCAGTATAGTTACTCAGTTTGGTTCCTGAACAACTAGACTGGGTTTTTAAGGAGTCTGTAGAGCTCTAGGACTTCATGGAGTTTGTCTTTCTCCATAGAGATGGGATCCTATTAAGGCCAATCTTTTTGTAAACACTGAATGAAACCAAAAAATTTCCTTCTGACTCATGGTTTTCCTCTGATTTCAGCTTAGATCGAGATGTGTTCTGAGGAGGACCTTGGCAACATCCTAGAGGAGTTGGTAGAAGACGAATTCATTGTCTTCAAATGGCACCTGAAGAGTGAGACCTGGAATGGAACGGAGCCCATCAAACCCAGCAAGTTGGAGAGGGCTAAAAGGCTGGACGTTGTTGACCTGATGGTGCAGAACTACCTGCGCAGTGAAGCTGCATTGGTCATGAAAGAAATTCTTAAGAAGATGAGAAGGAATGACCTAGTAAAGAAGATAGAACAGCTCACTGAAGGTCGAAGGTCAGCTCAAGGTCAGTCCCAGGTGCTGCTGACTGAAGGTCAAAGGACAGCTCAAGGTCAGTCCCAGGTGCAGCTTACTAAAGGTCAAAGGTCAGCTCAAGGTCAGTCCTAGGTGCAGCTGACTGAAGGTCAAAGGTCAGCTCAAGGTCAGTCCTAGGTGCAGCTGACTGAAGGTCAAAGGTCAACTCAAGGTCAGTCTCAGACAGAACCTCATATCCCTTTTAAACAGTTGATCTCCCCTGAACTTCAGAGTTCAAAACCTTGGTGGAGATGTTGATTCAGCAGTGAGCAGAGTATGTCTATCACAAACTGACCCAGGTCTCAGGTTTTTAGGGACACATGCTTTAGGATCCAGTCTGATGTAACCCAGAGATTCATGAGACCTCAACATAATCTCACTCTGTAACGGCTCTGTACCTGCTTGAAGCACAGAGACCTTAGCCACACCTGTGCTCTTCTTCCTCAGTTCTCTTTATCAATTCTGCATATTTTGTGTTGTGGTTTCACCTGCGATGTTTAAACTGGGTCGTTTTGGCGCTTTGGATCTGCAAAGTTGTGCGTCAGAGGCCTGGCAGCCATTTGGCAGCTAGGATTTAATGGCGATTGTTATTTATCAAAAATATTTTATTTTATTTTTTGTCTTTTTTTTTAACAAAAAAGTATAAACTTTGACACTTTAATTGTAAACAAACTGAATCCTACTATGATTATTGTGTTACTTTTAATAACACTACATGATGCCTTCAGATAGAACACTGTAAACAGCATTAGCAGAGCTACAATGGTTTTATATTAGGTGTGAATGATCTGAGAAATAGAGGCCCCAACATCTAATACTGCTTGGGTAGGCCCTGGTTCAGAGACGTGTACACATGGTTTCATACATCTGGATTTTCTTTTTTATGGCTTAAGCTTCAGGATTTCTCTCTAGTGCTGCTTTTTTTATAACAGCTGCAAACACTGTGCATGATGTTAGACACAGGATTTACTTCCTTGCTTTGACACATAGATTTAAAAAAGAGTGTTTTTGCCATAGAAATACAAAGAACCCACAGAGAATCTCAGAAATATTTTTTATTCTTTGTATTATTCTAAAATGTCTCCTCTGTCTTTGTCTCTTCATTCAGAGGTTGTTAGTCAATGTCAATGTGACCTTAAAGAATCTCTGAAGAACGAGCTTGAATGTGTCTATGAAGGCATTGCTAGAGCTGGAGAGAAAACCTTTCTGGATAAGATCTACACAGAGCTCTATATCACCAAGGGAAAGGCTAGAGAGGTCAATCATCAACATGAGGTGAGAAGGATTGAAGCAGAATCCTGGGAACAAAACAGAGGAGGAACAACAATCAGACCAGAAGACATCTTCAATCCACCTGGAGGAAGGGATCGGATCAGAACCGTGATGACGATGGGCGTGGCTGGCATCGGCAAAACAGTCTTAACACAGAAGTTCACTCTGGACTGGGCTGAAGGCAGAACCAACCAGAACATCCTGTTCATATTTCCATTTACCTTCAGACAGCTGAATGGTCTGAAAAAAAGAGTTCAGCTTGGTGGGACTGATTCATAAACACTTTAAGCCAATCAGAGATCCAGGGATCCACAGCTTTGAAGACTTCCAGGTTCTGTTCATCTTAGATGGTCTGGATGAGAGTCGACTTCCTCTGGACTTCCACAACAACGAGGTCCTGACTGATGTTACAGAGTCCACCTCAGTGGATGTTCTGCTGACAAACCTCATCAGGGGGAACTGCTTCCCTCTGCTCTCCTCTGGATAACCACACGACCTGCAGCAGCCAATCAGATCCCTTCTGAGTATGTTGGCATGGTGACAGAGGTCAGAGGGTTCACTGACCAGCACAAGGAGAAGTACTTCAGGAAGAGGTTCAGAGATGAAGAGAAGGCCAGCAGGACCATCTCCCACATTAAAAGATTAAAAAGTCTCTTCATTATGTGTC
>NW_015153791.1:5723-8040 GCF_000732505.1 Cyprinodon variegatus | reverse complement strand
GGCTCGGGCATTTGGTTAGGATGCCTCCTGGACGTCTCCCTGGTGAGGGGTTCCAGGCACGCCCCACTGGGAGGAGGCCGAGGACACACCGGAGGGATTATGGTTCTGGCCTGGGAATGACTCAAGAAACCGACTCGAAAGAAAGAGAGAAAAAGAAAGAAAGAAAAAAAGAAACAGAAAAAAGAAAAAGAGAAAAAGAAAAAAGAAAAAGAAAGAAAGAAACCGACTCAAAAGAGTGAAAGAAAAAAGAGAAAGAGAGGAAGGAAGGAAGGAAGGAAGGAAGGAAGGAAGGAAGGAAGGAAGGAAGGAAGGAAGGAAGGAAGGAAGGACCTAAAATCCAAATGTCATTGAATTGTCTCATTGCTTATGGTTTCCAATCACGTTTTCCTTCCTCTTTCTACATAGGAGTTTAGTTTCACTAGTTTTTAGTTAAGAGTTTCTAACAGAAATATGTTTGACCTGAGCTGAATGATTTTTGCTAATAAACTCTTATTTTTTTAATAGAAGTTGTGGTGAATGTATTCCATATATGTGCAGAATCATCTGTTTGACCATAATTTGAGCTAGATTCAAACTTTCATTCTAATACACAGCCAGTAGGGGGCGTGTGTTCATAAACAATATATGTACAATATAAGAACAACTGATCCGTGTAATATTGACCAATGAGGTACAGAAACTTTCAACAGAAGCAACATTAAAGATTTTAGATGCAGATGATAAAATCCAATATAAGTTCTTCAGCCAATATCTGACCGATATGGGATATCAATATCAGATGGGGGGTGGGTATGTCTGAAGGTTGCTATTAGTTCTTAAAATGAGATCATAGCTGTCAAGTCTCCAGTTTTGGTCGGGAAAATACCATATTTCAGAACTCAGCAGATGGTTTTTTCCTGTTCAAAGTGAGTTTTTCCTCTCCACTGTCGCTAAAAGCATGCTTATTGTGAGGGATTGCTGAAGAATCAATGAATCGATGCAATCAGCCGCTTTTCCTTAGACACTTTGAACCAATCTGGTTAAATCGTCTCTATAAACGATCTGAGATGATGTGCTGTGAATTGGTGCTATAGAAATAAATTGAAGTGAATTTAATCTCCACTGGCCGTGTTTGCTTGGTTGCTTGCTCAGTCATTTATAGTAAATCAAGAAAATGTTCACATTACAAATAAAATGGACCAAAAATACCTGTCAAACACTCTCATAGAATAACCCAGCAGCGCTCTATGAGAATCCAACCACAGCAGAAAGCGAGCTGAGCCGTTCAGTGACCTGGACTCCAGCCTTGTCCCGCCTCCTTCATGCTGCTGCATTGCTGCTCCTAAACATCACTGATGCCCGTCTAATGAACAGCTGCTCAGCAGACAGAGGCTGATATAGAACCTTAGCAGAGGAAATCCCCTCATTGGTCACTATGTGGCAGCATTCCACCATAGAAAAGCTGGTTATAGAGCAGCTGCTGATGTAATACCCAAACCCTCAGTGTTCCGGATAAAAAAGAAATGATCTCAGTCGTCACCTGTTTACCTCTCTGGGCCCATCATAAAAGATGAATGGGATATTTGAACCCTGGAGCTCCTGCTGACTCTCCTCCTCCTCCTGATAAAGGTTTTACTGCCAGAACTGCCCATAAAACCATATAATTTCCTCCATGAGAGGGAATGGTTTGATTATGAGTGTCCTGATCAAACTGTGATCAGGTCAGCCCTAATCAAACTCCACCAGTTTGATCAAACTAAACCACTAGGGAGTCGTGGCCTAGTGGTTAGGGCGTAAAGCTTGGAATCCACAGGTGAGTTTGAGCCCCACTCCCACAGACTGCCACTCTGGGTCCCTGAGCAAGACCCTTAACCCCACACAGCTCCCCGGGCGACGTACAATGGCAGCCCCCTGCTTCCCAATGCAGAGAGTAACAGCAATAAAAATAACTAATAAAAAAAACTGATCAAACTCCACCATTTTGATCAGGTCAGCATGAAGCTAGTTTCCATTAAGTCAAAGGTTTTGAAATGGTGCTTTTAAATGCACCAGTAAGAATTAGATTTTCGCCTTTCAGGCTGGAAATAAGTTGTTACAGTTTTTTAAGATGAATCATTGAATTGCTGGACTATAAATGAGGATGACATCAACATGCTGCTGCTAATCCTCGATTTAAAAGCTGCCAGATCAGATCTGTCCTTAAAGTCGTAGGGAAATCATATTTAAATGTCAAATCATTCTGGCTTAAACATGTATAAAAATGTACTCTTTATCAGACTATATTGTCCCAAAAGTTATTTTCAATTTTTTTTTTTATCTTGTCTTAAAATCTGTTTTT
>NW_015153791.1:2230-3580 GCF_000732505.1 Cyprinodon variegatus | reverse complement strand
AAGGAATTCTGACCTGAATCGGAGCCCAAAGGGAAAATCCAGGGCTGGATCATACATTATATAAATCTTTTTCCTGATTCTGATTTAAGATCTGAAGCCAGGAGGGTTTAGAACCAACTTTTACCCAGGCTTTTATCTAACAATGAGTACGGGATTAGATTCTGCTCCCTGTTTGTGAGATGTACAGCTTCGGCACGCCCTAACCTTCCCCCCGGAATCCTCACTCAAATGTTCAAAGTTTTACACGCAGCAGCTGCTGGAGTTGGACAAATCAGAGAAGCTGATCTGGGAGCTGGCAGGGAGACAGACACATGTGATGCAGAGTGCTATGATCGCTCCCCTGAAACAGTTTATCAACTTATAATTTAACTTAAAATTTCAAAACCTGTCGGCAAAATATGTTAGCTTTATTATCCTGGTGCCTGTAGTTTGTACCACGTACCTGAAAAACGCTAACATCTACTTCCAGCCGCCACCAACAGTAGGGGAAAACCGCCAAGAGGTGACCAGGCCTGAGGCAGCTGCTGCTGGGGATTCCCAGTGACAGAGCACCGCCGGTATGTGGCGGTCTGAGCCGCTCCAACAGCGAAATAATATTTGAAGGCAGGATGGTAATCTGGATGAACTGACTGCACAGATGATGTTTTCAGGACTTTCTCACTTAAAAATATATTCTATACTACTTTATACCCACTGATCACAGCAAATCTAGCAAAGCCGCTCTCTGCCATTGAACACAGGAGCAGCAGAAGCATCAGATGCTGCTGGACACACTTTACTGGACGTCTGACCTTCATGTGGACAAACATCAGACATGAATCAACAGGTGCTCTTTTTCTGCTCAAATTGCGATGTGAACGTAGCATTACGCTTTCTAACTAAAAATGATCTCATGTCTTTCTTATGAAATTTCCGACTTTAGTCAAGCACACTTACTTCCCATAATCTGGACAAAAGTAGGGTTGGAAATATGACAAAAAGTAAAAAATGCAGGAAAGCGTTTCAGTCTAAATTTCAGGATTTTCCAGGGGAGGACACCCTGGACCCCCCCACACAACGCAAAGGGTGCACCCTATGAAATATTTCAAGCTAAAAGTCTGGTTCTACCTGAACAATTATTAGATCCAGGACAATCAGAGCAATTTTAAAGCAAACTTCTCAAGCCTTAAAAGAAATGCATGGACGTTTATTTCAAGCAGATGTTACTAGACCTGATACAGTCCTGATAAATACTATAAATCATAGATTCAGGACTCCACTGCACTACCTCTACCACCCACCAGGAGGCAGTGGCACATTTCACTAACACATGTTAACTGCTGAAGATAACAGACGCATCTTTGTGGTAAA
>NW_015153791.1:0-1659 GCF_000732505.1 Cyprinodon variegatus | reverse complement strand
GGCTACAATGAATCAATGACAATGTGAGCAAATAATGGTAATTATTGTTATTTTTTTTTAAACTAATAAGATTTCCCTCCACACACACAGGCTGTGCTTTAGTGGGTCCTCGTCATGTTGGTCAAGGCTCTCTATGGCAGGTTCAGCAACTGAGGGAGCTGACTTCAGCATGATCAACCTGCGCCGTCAATCCCTGCACATGCGCGCGGTTCATTTGTAGTCTGGAAGCTGAGGGTAAACATGCTGTGGCTCTGACTGCAGCGCTCAGAGGAAGTGCTGTGGAAGCGGGAGAACGGGGTTTGGACGGGGAGGTGCACCAAAGCAGACACCAGGAAAGTCGCTAGATTTGTTGCTAGTCGCTTTTTTTGAAAAAGAGTCACTGAAGGGGTCTTAAAAGTCACTAAATATAGTGACAAAGTCGCTGAGTTGGCAACACTGAACACATGCTAACTGCTGATGATAACAGATGCATCTTTGTGGTGAATCAACCTAGGGTCTAGGGTGATGTTAGCATTTTGCTAACACATGTTAATTGCTGATGATAACAGACGCGTCTTTGTGGTAAATCAACCTAGGGTCTAGGGGGATATTAGCATTTCGCTAACACATGCTGACTGCTAACAATAACAGACGCATCTTTGTGGTAAATCAGCTTAGCTGTTAGGGTGACGTTAGCATTTTGCTAACACATGCTAACTGCTAACAATAACAGATGCATCTTTGTGGTAATCAGTTTAGTTGTGAGGATGACATTAGCATTTCGCTAACACATGCTAACTGCTGAAGATAACAGACGAATCTTTGCAGAAACCAGCCAAGTGTTCAGGAGCACATTAGCGTGGTGCTAAAATGTGGCGCTGATCAGGTATATGGAGGGAGGACTTGGATAACTACAATTAATAACCCAGGACATAAAAACATGTCCCAGTCATCAATCCTAGGATTAAATAGGCCACAAGTTCATAACCCTTCCCAGTAAATATTAAGAGAGATTTTAAAGATTTCAAAAAAAGGAACTTAATTCAAAATTCATAAACCGTCACATTTAAACACCCGGAGTCATTAAACACAACAGAGAAGAAAAATCCAAACTCTCAAAATCTTAGAGCAGAGGTCTTTAACAGGGGGTCCGCGGCCCCTAGGGGGTCCACAGAGGTACTGCATGGGGGTCGCGAATGTTTTGGTTGATTAGACTTTTTTTTTTTTTTTTTTTTTATATTGCCCCCTGCTATTTTTTCCGCTAATTGAAATGTCTTTAAATCCACATTAACATGAATTCAACACACTGATGTAAACAGCTAAATGGAGGCAGAAGATGTCTTTCAGTCATCAATGCTCACATTTAGCGACACATAGGGGCTCTTTCAAGCTGGGCACCGTTTCATTCACAACACCTTTCTCATCAACCAGGAATCAGAATCAGAAATACTTTAATAATCCCAGACAGAAATTACTTTAGTTACATTACTCCATCTGTGATAGAGTGACTATAGGACCAGTTTGATAGAACACTATTATACAATATATATATAATATATAAAATTAGGGGGTCCCTGCTCCATCTCGCCATCAGTTTGGGGGTCCTTGGCCTGGAAAACGTTGAAGACCCCTGTCTTAGAGTGTTTTAGCTACGAGGCAACAAATTCACCCAAACTGTTC
>NW_015153790.1:5137-8049 GCF_000732505.1 Cyprinodon variegatus | reverse complement strand
TTTAGTTTGATCTCTTCCAAGGTGCACCGAAGACATCACAACCAGTAAACTCAGCAGCTTATTTCTACGAAGCACCTCCGTCGAACAGCAAAATATCCCATTAATTTGACAATGGGTAAAACTTCCAAGGAATGTTGTCAATTCCCAATATTAAGACAAAAAGAAAGAAAATCAGCATCTTCAGGCTCAAACTTTGTGTAAAACATCAGGAAAATGAAATGCCTGATGTTTGACTTCAGCGCTGGGTTAAAGGCACTCCACCGGTGGACTGAATGCACTGAAGCCATGAGCGTTTTCACAGGAAAATATAAACACCAAGAAAGCCTGAACCAGCTCACTATTGTCATTTTGTTATGTTTTTTTTTCTTTTTTTCAGTCCTTAAAATGAAAAACCTGAGGCAGGTGGAATAGTTTGCATCTAAAGGGCTGTTTTTGGTTTTAGCTGTAGTGGATCACAAATGTATAAATAAGAAAAACCGTTCCGAGAGACACGCGACTGACAAAACCAAAAACATTCATCTTCAGCTGGAGATCACTGACGAGAAGGAAAATAAAAAGCTAAGGAATGATTAAAATATTGCTACAATATATGATTATATTATGATTGCATATTTGGAAATAAAAGAGAGAAAAAAAAAAGGACAAAAACTAAATCGAGACTAACATTAAAGCAAAGCTGCTAAAACTCACTCAGTTCACATGTTTGGTACTACAGTTACCAACATTAGAAAACACTAACTTAAAGCACTGACAACACCAATAAAATACACAAAAAAACAGGAATATATCTGTAATACATCTCAACAGTAAACCTTAATTAACTGTAAACCTGCTTTTGTCAATTCAGAGGCTTTGTTTTGTCTTTGTATTTAGGTGGGAATAAGGCACAGGGATCTTTTTAAGGTCAAAGCAGACATCTCTAACGGATGCCAGAGTGAAATCTGAAAGTCAGAAGGTTGAGCTAAAACTTCCTAAAAATCTTAATTTCTTTATCAGGTGAAAACAAGAATCAGAGATTAAAGTGATCATTCTGAGAAAGTAAGTTTTTAACATTTCAGTCGGAGCCCATGGTCATTTTAAAGGCAGACTTTGATCCCTTGATCATTGGGCTAAAGTCAAAAGGCAAAAGAGGCTGAAAAAATGCTAACTTCCCCAAAAAAAGGACATTAAATTCTGACTACAACAGGCAGTTCTGACCTTGTATCAAACAGTTCAAACTCAGAATACTGACTTTTCTCTGATTTTAGAGAACCAGTAAAGAACTTCAGAGGAGCTCTGAAGTGTCATATTTATGGACTCTTCCTACCCTTTGCTAAAGGTGAGTAGTCTAAAAGGTTAAAAATAACAAAATAATTTAACATCACAGCAGATTTCACGGTGGTTTCTGCAGATGTGCATTGGAATGATCGGAGTGTAGTGGACACCATCGGAGAGGATCCAGCTCGCAGAGACGGAGGCTCAGATGGAGGACTTGGAGAAAGAGACCCGCAGGTGGTGGTTCTCTCCCAGGTCGTGGTTGTGGAATGCAATGAGACAGTCGATGGCTTCTTCCACTGAACCCATCTGGATCAGAGCCATCTTATGGTCCTTCCTGAGTAAGAAAATAAATGTTTCAATTTATAGCAATGGAACAGGATCCATTATCAGGACTTCCATGACATGGCAGGACCTTGTTAGAATGATTAGATGCACCGAGGGAAATTCAAATATGGTGGACTTATTGGTTGGGGGAAAAAAAATAAAAAATACTCCAGAAAGAGGAGGTGTTAGGTCTAAAGGTGACTGCTAAACAAAACAACAGTACTTCAGGACTATTGTACCAATAATCTCACACCACTCTGGCATAATTGAGACTATTCCCCAAATCATGCCCCTCCTGGTATCAGTCGTTTCTCACATGGGCCTTGAAGTCCTCTTAAAGGGTACTGATCAGCAACCTCGACAGAGATGTTATTGAGACCGAGTCCTCTGTGCATCATGGTCCCTCTCATCCAATTCAATTCAATTCAGTTTATTTATATAGCGCCAATTCACAACACATGTCATCTCAAGGTACTTTACAGAGAAATTTCAACCAGATCATAAAGTCAAATTGATTAAAAGTTTTCCATCTTAGGAAAACCAGCTGATTGCTGTTGATCCACCAGGGAGAACCCTGATACGAGATGACCAAGTTGAACTACAAAGGAATTGGGTCTAAAACTTTGCAAATTGACAGCAGGACCTTAGGACGAGTCATGGTGAAAAAAAAAAAATAATAATAATAAAATGAAAGGAGGACAGTACTGCATCAAAGATGGTTACAAGGCAGGCCAAAGGAAACTAGAACTTAAAGGTTAAGGACTTCAGCAATGTATTAAGAAAAATAAGGAATAAAGTCTTAAAACAACAAATACAGAATATAGAAGATCAAATCTTCAACAACAAAAAATAAAAATCTAGATAAGTAATTTTTTCATAAAATAAGTGCATTTGTTCTTGGATTGAGGAGGTAAAAGAGACACTTTGCAAATGGAAAAAGACAATTTACATTTAAAATAAGAAAACACAATTGTATCGTCTTATTTCAAGTGCATTCTATCTAATTATCTTATTTTAAGAGTATAAATACTAATTCCATTGGCAAACCATCTCACTTACCTTCTCAAATTAACGTTAAAAAATATATAATTAATTTGATATTTTTTACCTATTTCCAGATAGTTTTTCCAGTGTGATAATCAAACCTGAGGGATTTAAACTCCAGACACTCAGCTTTAAGGCAAAAACTCACACATCAGTATCTTTTAGTAGGAAGTAGTAGTAAAGTTAAAGTTAGAGGCAGTGACTTACTGGAAGAACTTGAAGGCATTGACAACAGCTCCAGAACTTGAGAACAGCATCTTTAGGTCATCTTCAACCACAGAAGGGCT
>NW_015153790.1:0-2186 GCF_000732505.1 Cyprinodon variegatus | reverse complement strand
TTTTTTTAAGTTTTTTATTTTTGTAATGTTTTGCAAGGAAGCGTCAAATTTCACACCAAGCTCAAAGTGACAGTTTTGTGAAAATGTGTCATCTTTGAATTTTTTGATTAAGCAAACGTCTGAGACAAAGCTCCACGTATCGTAAATAAACTCAAATCAACACAAAAGATCGAACAAAACAAGCAGACACTCATTTATCACGAATCAAGAAAAAAGTAATAAAATCTCAAAAACAAAGAAAAAAAAATCCAGAACATCCAGGAGGTACTGATAATTCAAAATAAGAAGCTAGTGACAACATACCGAAGAGAATAAAGAGGCAGTGGGGCGTAACTCTCTTTAAAGACAGCAGAGAAGGCAGCGGAGGGACAGGACAGGTAAAGGTGGGAGGGCAGGACAGGTGGAGGGTCCGAGGCGTTTCCATGGCAACAAATTAAAAGGGGAAGAGAAAAAAAAAAAGACAGGTGAGGGGTCAATCAGAAGGATAAATTACCTTTGGAGAGGAGGGGTTAGATAATGTCAAAATAAGATCATTTTAAACATGACTGAACAGGTGTGCATTTTCTGCAGCTGTAGGGGGAAGAGGGTGATGGAGGATGATTTCATGATAGGAAGTCACATGGCGAAACAATAAAAACATCAGAGAGCAAAACCTTAGGGGAAATGGCTGTGTTTGTGTTTTAGTGGCAACAATTTTGGGATGGATCAATTTTAGTTCAGATGGGCTGCAGAATTGTTGCATTGAGTAGTCTTTTTTTTTTTTTTTTACCATTTTGGTTATTCTGATTAAATATATGGATTTCATTTGCATGCAATTTTGGGTGTAAAATAACTGTGGTGCTCTTCAGTGAAGGCTTCACACGGAGCAGACGGCTCACCTCAGGGTTCAGGTTGCTGACTAACAGGACCGAGTGTCCTGCAGGGAAGGTGGGGAATCCCAGCCTGGCAGCAGTGGGGAGGGTCAGAGAGGCCAGCCCTCCAGGAAGAGCAGGGACTGTCAGGCCTGGATAGTGGGAGGACACTGAGAGAGGTGGAAGGTATAAAAAAACAAACTAAAACTGCACAAAAATACCTGATTCAAACACTAAAAATACATAAACTATAGATCAAAATTGTGTGTTTATTCTGTCAGCTTCACTAAAACTAACTAGTTAAATTAAAAATGCTTTTTTTAGGTTAGGGTTAGCATTTGACTCTGCCAAGTTAAACCAGTGAAGCATTCACCCAGACTTAAATACAGATCAGACTGGAATACAACAGCTGCGGCCAATGGTCTTTCATTGGCCGCAGCTTCCCTTCAGGTGGGACTCACCTGCTGGCTGGATTGTAAAAGTTGGAGTAAAAGCGTGAGTTGCTCCGGGGTACGGTGAAGCCGAGATGATTCCTGGAGCTACCGAGAAGAAAAAGCTTAGTTTTTACCAATAACCACACAGCCTATTAATACAGCATTGCTTTCTGTTGTCATGGAGATAAAGGAAGATGCAGACATCTTCTGAATTATCTTAACATCGTTTTCTTCTATTCTTTTCAGCAATTTTTTTTTTACCCATTTAAACCTTAATTCCTGAAGATGTCTTAAATAAACATGACCTTTCAGGTCAACTTGAAGTTGCTTCTCTAATGCTCGTATGTTATGGGGTGAAGGAGGAGTCCTTACCAAACCCTGCAGCCATGGCCGGATGCTCCAAGCTGTCTCCAGATGGCAGTTCTGGCCTGGTGAAGTCCCGGCTCTTCTCATTATTGTATTTGACGTTAAGGCTAGTGAGTTTGGAGAAACTAATCCTCAGGGTACAGCAACCGTTGTAGATGTTTTGTCCATCAAGAGACTGAAGCACAAGAGCACCAATGTCCCCAATCAGGACTCCATCCAATGAAAGTAGCAGAAACTCTGAGATGTAAAGTTACCAACTGCTGCTCACCAGTTTGGCTGCCTGGGCAGATGATCCGTCTGAATACTGCAGCAGGGCCTGGAACTGATTGTTCTTGGTGAAAATGATGATCCTCAGCACAGTGCCGAACTTTGAGAAGATCTGAACGTCAAACCGAAGCAGATAAAGAGCAGAGTCAGGGGGACAGTGTGAGCGGAAGAGTTAATATTGCTAGACAAATAAAACTGAGCCAAAATTAAGAAAAGATGCTTATTTCCATTGTGCTGCCAATTGTGTTTCTTTTTTTACCATTTCTAT
>NW_015153789.1:0-8052 GCF_000732505.1 Cyprinodon variegatus | reverse complement strand
AATTTGGGTGTACAAACTGACATGTAACTAACTGGCCTGCATAAGATAACAAAAAATAAATAAATAAATAAAACAAATGGTTTTTTTTAAAATAGAAATTTTCTAAAAGTTGGAACAATATCGTCTGATAAAAAGTACATTGATATACATGTTTAAGCCAGAATGATTTGACATTTAATTATGATTTCCCTACAACTTTAAGGATTAGATTCGGAACTGCAAAAATACTGATATAGAATCCTCAGTTGCTGTGTCAAATTAGGAGTTTTACACAATGAAAACAAAACAACAAACCCCACAAAATAAATAAAAAAATAAAATAAAAACTATCTGACCTATTTAGAGCATCTGCAAGAAGAAAACCTTTTCATAAAAAAAAAAAAGAAATTAGCATGTTTTAGTTTTGCCACACTGAGGCATAAGACTGGATCTTCTGGATTAACTACAGACCTGTAGAATTGTTTTACCACCTTATTACACTGCAAAGAAATGCAAATGAATCAGAAATAATCACTTTCAACATAGTTGAAAAGCTTTGCCCCAAAAAACAAACAAAAAATAAATAAACAAAAAATTAATAAACCTTGCTGTTAAAAATCACTCCACTGTCTATTTTGCAGATTGATCCGTTTATTACTGTGTAGATCAAATCTTTTAAGTGATTAATCAAATCATAAAACACTTAAAGCAGAAGGATGGTGCAAGTGCTCCATTCTGCCACAAGATGTCCCTCTAGTTTCAATGTCGGGCCACAGCAGTTTACATTGGAAAGTCAATCATTGAACCAAATTTAATAAATACACAACCAAAATAAAAGCTTCAAACTTTATTAAACTCATGAACAAACACTTTTAACTAAAAATGTGCATTCTACATTAGAAAACCCCAAAACAGGCACTAAAACACAAACATTTGCCCATAAGACAAAGGAGTAGGGTAGTGAGGCACTTTGTTACAAATATTTTTTACATTGTTTACATTCATAATTAACATTTGTTGAATGACGCCCTAGAAAATTAAGGGATTGTAACAAAGTAGTGACTCTAATTCAGTTTTATACTCAAATATCTCCCTTTATCTGTCAGGTAGAGCTGTTTGCATCCAGAACAAATACCACCAAAGGATGAAAGGCTTGTTAAAACAACAGAATGGTCCATGTGTTTTTATCAATAAATTATAGACTTTGTTTATTTATGAATGAAAATGCATGGATCCTTCCTCTGTTTTTAAAAATACTTCATAAATTTGGTTAGATACACATAATTTTTACTTTGTATTAAAAGTGACACAGGAATAATAATCATATTCCTGATCATTTAAAATGATCTAGTAGATTTAACGTGGTAAGATCAAAATACAGTAGACTCCCCAATGTTAATGGTAAAAAAAAAGGTTTTTCTTTTGTTGTTCTGTAAATTGTAATAAAACAGCTATACCTGTATAATAACACAGCAAGAAGTATTACAACCACAATCAATCATCAAATGGAAGAGCAGCTTATATCGATTTAGATACAATGTTTTGGGTCATTATTTTAATAGGATTTACACAGTTTAAAGAGAGCGAGATTCACACCCTTCAATAAAATGTTCACTGTTCTTTAGCAGAACATAATTGTATCATTAAGGGCAGAAAGAAGTGGGGTCAAAATGTTTCATAACCGATGGTATAAAGAAAGCACTATGAAAAAAAAACAAACATCTTACACATCTGACACCATTAATTCAAGCTGTTTTTACAGCTGAAAATCTTTTAAAAGGTCTTTTTTCCATTAAATATACTTCATATAAAGGGACACATCTCAGAATTGCAAGCTTTTAATCGGAGAAAAATGTATGACGGAGTTTCTGGCACAAACATTTGGTATTACCTCAAATTTTCATGCACTGATATTTTTATCATTTGAGTCTGAACTTTAACATTGCCTTTATGGAATCTATTCTAAGTTGACAACAAAACTGCTCGGAACAATACTAATGGTCAAACAACTCATACAAAACAGCATCAGTAAAGAGATTGAACTCATGTCACAAACAGGAGGAGCCAAAATATGACCATTACTTATACATTAGGTCTGCATTCAAAACAGGACTCTTAATAATAACACAAAGTATGCCTCCCCTTGCTGTTGTGTACAAACAGCTGCAGTTTTTGAAGTCTTTGCCAATTTGTAGAAATGCACATTCCAGATGTGAAAAATAAAAGTATAATCTCAACATTTACCAACCAACAAAGAGGCTGATAATGGAGCGCATGGATGATTGGAAGAGGATGAAGGTAGGCTTCGTTTCTACACATTTGTCCGACACTTTGGGAAGATGGGTCCTCCCTCAAGCCTTCTCTTTCTTACTGTTGATCGAAATGACAATTCAGAATTACTAAGACAAGTAAAGCATAAGATGAACAAGAATTTTACCTCATAATAAGACACACAAGGGGCAACCATGTAAAAGGTGCTCTGATCCAATGACACCAAATGTCAATGTTCATTCCAAGAAAATGTTGAAACTGATCAGCGCATCTTACCCCAAATAAACTGGTGGTGGCAGGATCATGCTGAAGGAATGATTGTTTTTCAGCAAGAAACAAAGCATGCAAAAGCATCAAGATAAATTGTAGATTTAAAGCACCTATATTTTAAACTTTCTTTTCTTCACAGCACAGAAGTACCAGAAAAACAAAGTCCTTAAAGGAGCAATAAGCAAAATTCTGTCACTCTACAGTGTTGAACACTGTAGAGCAAGAAAAGATACTTGACAGGGCTCATCTCTCTGATCTTTCTCCAGATTTTTATTTTTATTTACAATATGATATCTATTATTTCCTTAATCTCAACATTTGATGTGCAATAAAAGATAAAACACATTTAAGTTGCTGTCTGTGTAAGGACTTAGGGTAACTCGATAGATTACACAAAGCAGAGACAACTACCGAGTTAGCTGGGCTACCAAACACTCATCTCACATAACAGTAATAAAGGGTCCATTGCTGGTTTAACTAATGCCACAACTGTAGCATTGCATTAAACTGAATCAACAAGGCAACACAGCTCTGCAAAGCAAACAACAAAAACAAGCATTTGACTTCATGCTTTAACCAGTCTAGGAGGAGAAAAGCTAGCTCAGAGTCCAACTGGAGCTGCTTCTGCTCTTCATCTTAGAAATGCAAGGCCCATGTTCATCCTTCTTGTTTTCCTTTCCTTATCTGACAACTTGTGTTTTTAAGGAAAGTGCATCCTGATTGTCTTCTGTAGAATACTTTGGTCTCATGGTTGCACTGTTTGCCATTTTGCTCCTATGCTATGCTGGTGGTGGCATTAATGGAGAGGAAGTCCTGAGTGGTTGCTGTTCACATGCACATAAATACACATGCAAACACATACACTGCTGCGCGACCGGCCCGGCTCTGAAATCAAGAGACTGGAGAACAAAAAGAAAAATGGTTTTGTGATGTCTTTCCATAGTCCATGTGAAATTATACCTTTAGTTCATTACAAAACTATTTTTTTAATGAAAGTTTGCTTATTGCTCCCTTAAATGAAATAAAAGACTACCTGAACAAGGCAAAAGCAAAACAGAGAACCAAAGATGTTGACTCCAAAGACTTCCAAAATATTTAGTGCATTATTTCTCGCTGAGTACAAAGGAAAAAAATCAGAGGTAGCAGAGACTGGGATCATAGAGCATTCAAAGAACACTAGCCCCAGCTGGGCTTTTCACTCACAGACTCCACAGAGAACGCCTGGATGTGCTAATCTCATTTCAACCATTGACACACCTAAGCCTTTCAAAACAGGAATCGAAAGAGGTTTCAGATCTGGCAAAAGACTCTCCTGCTAAAAAACTTGGGCTTTTAACAAATCTGATGACTTCATGTGTTTACTGCTGTGTAGAGCAATCTAACAAGTGCAAGTAATTTCTATTGTTTGTGCATTTGTGGCAAGGTGAAGTTTAAAGTCCTGACGTAGTATAATGATGGCATAGAGCAATGGATTCCATCTGAAGCTGGTAACTATACATATTACAACATGTATAGTTAATGTTAATACACTGTATGTTTTATATGTGTTTTTGGTAAAAAGGCACCTTGGACATTCGATTTAAAAATGTTATCATCAGACCTTTATTGTTTTTTTTTTGTCATTCGGGTGAAGAGAGAGGTGCTCATCACCTGTCAGTGTGTTGGAAGTGACAGGGGAAAATATAACCCCTGTATGTGAAGTGCCAAAACAAGGTTGGGATTCTAAAAATGAGAACAATTAAAGGATTACGGTATTATGGGGGACAGAGGTTGCTTAAGGGCCATCTAGTCCTTGTATAACAAAAGAGCTGTGTGCACCCTCAGCACAAAGTCAACTTTGGGTCTAAGTGTACATCAGCGTGCTACCTGTCCTACATGATCTCTAGACATGGTTACAGAGAGGAGAATGTTTGATTTTGACACCTTGAGGTCTGTTGGCATCTTCAATCATGAACTATATCCACTGGAGGGATTCATAGCTGAGTTAGAAGTAATTTAGCTGATGGTCAGCTCATCTGGTCTGAGTCTTGGTTTTGATTAAAACATAGAGGTTTGCTCCCTCTGAATCAAGAAAAAAACTGCCACAGCCAATAACTTCAAGTACCTTTTGGTGTCTTTTTTAGCTTGCATGGTGGAAACAACAGGGAAATGGAAGGATAGACTGGGCCCTGCAAGAAAATTTCTGACCATGCTGTGATTTTAGATTCACTGTTAGAGATGGGCACAAACTCCATTATCCGGTATGAGTTTTGAGCAGAGCACCTGATTTTGTACCTAAGAGGAAGTCAAAAGTGGTTTGTGGTTTAAAGTGCCCTGTAAATTCCACCCTTTAAAGCAAAAGGGACCACATTCATCCCTTCTGGCCAGGAAACTCATTTGGATAGATGGGAATGGATCTGGAGATTGCACCCAAGGAAAGGGATGCTTCATATACTGTAAGTGAAGGATGGATGGATTTCTAGCGCTCACCTCTAGAGCTAATGTAGCAGCGAGAAATCTATACAATATCTTTAAATATCTGAAGGCAATTCCAGCTTTGGGAGACTTAGTGTAGCTTTTAAATTGCTAAAGCATAAAATGGAACTGGACAAACTGAAAGAAATGAAAACTCTTAACAAGATCAGAAGAGATACTTCATAGGAGATGTAAATGAAAAAGAAATTTGCTATAGAAAAGTTATGTAAAAGGTAAGAAGATTGTGTACTGCATCATCAAGAGGAAATGTTCTTCAGCAGTGAAAGCCAGAAACAACTGGTTCAATTAAAATGATAGAATCTATGGAAGGTGCTGCAGAAAAGAGTCAGAAATGCCCAGAAGAAGGACAGCAGTTGGCAGAGTAACAGGCTGCATAGACAAGGACAAAGAGTTGCTGTCAAAGGAAGTGAAAGCTAGACGATCAACCAGACAGGTGAGGTTTCTGTTTTACTTAGTCTTGGACTTGAACTTTTTTCCAAAGGCTCTTTCCAGCTCAGGTACCGACAGAGTGAAGGTGATGGAGCCGTCTGATTCTGACCTGACGGCCCGGGCTTTACGAGGATGTGATAAATGAAAAATATAGTTAATCATGACAGATATAAATGCATGTTCTAAACACAAAATGAACAGGTTATAAAATCAATGTCCTTAAAGTCTACTCAATGAACCATAACTACAAACCCAACAAGTGATTTTGTTCACTAATATGATAAGTACAACTCAAACTAATCACATATAGTTGGCCATGAAACGATTTTAACATCTGCAGAGCAGGAAACCCCTTCATTGTTTTTTTTTTCACATTATGTTCTCTTCTATGTCTTTTCTTAGTTCTTATGTCACAACTTAGGAAGTTAGTGTTTTCATTGGCTGCTCAGCCTGAGTTACCAACTGATGATATCACTGCAGTTCCCTTATTGGACAGTGATTGAAGTTGGTTTCCAGCCGATAGAGTGAAGATAAGGTGTCAACAGCACTGACATACACATCAGCTAACACTGCCAAACACAATACCGCTGAGAGATTGTACCGTTACATAAACAATCCAAGGCATTAAGCATTTTCCAGATGCAGAGTATGCTTTAAAAGTTTTATTTTTAAGCATGCACTGCACCATTGCATTTTGCAAAATGAAGTGATGTATCCTACATGCAGAAGTGTGTTTTTAAAACCCACCCAAGTCATTGTTGTTCATCATGGCGTTGGAGCCTCGCAGACGCGGGCCCTGTTGGGTAAAATGATAGCCAAACTTTAACAGGGTGGTATTTTTCTCAAGAATGCTGACTATCTCCATCTCCACTTTGTTTCCAAGCGGCTGGCTCTGGATTTGGACAGAGTTAGGAGGTGGGGTCAATGCAAAGAGAGAGAAGAAGTTAATAAATTAGTTAGGCCCTCTTTAAATAATTTCTTGAAAAGCCTCGATGGCTGCAAAGGGTAACTTTCATCTCCATCAATCCTTATAAAGAACTTTAAATAATGCATATGGAGAGAGTGCAAATACAAAGTAATTAAAAGTGAATCATTGATGAATAACTATGCAGTATGAGACATCACTATGTAATCTAAAAGGCATTAGGCTAAAGAAGCATAGATGGCTTGTGTATTGTTAGTCTGCACACAGCTAGTGGTTTGTGAGAGTCGACTGGTACCTGGTTGTCGATTTTAAGCTCCAGTAGTGTGGTGTTATTCTGCAGTGACTCAATGAGGGCCAGGATTCCAGTCCCAGTTATGAAGTTTGACTCAACATTCAAACTCTTCAGGGTCGTGTTCACCCTCAGCATCTCTGCCAGTGCCTGAGGCGAAACAGGAAAAGACATTCCAGCTCAGAAATTAAGAATTGAATATTAAGAAATGTTACTGAACTCCATTAAGGTGGTATACTTAGAGGCGTACAAATGCAACGGGGTTATTACTCCTTGTTCCAACAATACTGAACCTCTCCACCACAGTGTTCTTCATCAGGGCTTCAGCATAAGCTTTCAGTGTTGGGATGGGGATATTCTGGGCAGTGAGGAAAAACAGTAGTTAAAGAGCAATTTGTTGTATTTTGGAGCAGGAAAGATCTAAACACTGGAAAAAGTTTTAAACATGATAGATTTACACCAGGCCTATTCATTGGTTTTCAAAGCAGATCATTGTGAAACAAGTATTTCTGACATAAATTGACTTCAGAGTCTCACCCCCTCTAAAATAGAAATGTACTATTTTAGTGGTAATTTAATTTATCCATACCATAAACGAATGATGACCTGTCATCTAAAACCATAGAGAGCGATGACCAAACTAGTGTTTTCTCAGGAGAAAACCTTTCTAACAGCAACATGTTACACTTAAGAAGCACTTTCAGTTTCTATAACAATTCTGCTATACAAGAAATATGGCTGACCTTCAGCCAAAAGAATGACGCATTTTATATCAGAAGTAGAGCACATGTAGCCAGTACTCGAATTGAGGGGGGTTGGCATCCCCCTTCTTAAAAAAATCTTAAAAATCATTCCCCTTCTTAAATGACCATCCCGCCATACAATCCCCTGTGACATTTAATTACTGAATTTGTGAAATTTTACTATATCTTCACAATACTGGCAATAATATTGCCCGTTCAACATTTGGCGGGCTGTGGGCTTATGGGTAGCCTGAGCAAAATAAATAAAATCAAAGAAGTGGCCTACCATGACTATGAAGCTGATTACAGTGGGAAATTAGTTCCTAACTATGTAGGGGCGGTAATGATAAGGTGCCTTGGTCAAGGTATATGACCGGCGTACCTGACATGTAACAACCATACCATGCATATTGCTTTAGGTTAATAGACTATATTATTTAAGCTATGTGTGCGTCCCAAAAAAAATAAAAATTTCACCACTCCCCTTACTTTTTAAATTACTTTAAAAAGTACTTTACTTTACTTTACTTTTAATTATTTTAAATTACTTTTCAGCACCAAATGACTAGCCTCATGAGACCATCCTGATCTTGCGAGCTTTCAAGGTTTCACTCACAGATCAGTCTGGCTACTTTCCGTTAAAGAAAATTTGGAGCAGTTCACCAAACGAA
>NW_015153788.1:0-8052 GCF_000732505.1 Cyprinodon variegatus | reverse complement strand
TTCGTTTGGTGAACTGCTCCAAATTTTCTTTAACGGAAAGTAGCCAGACTGATCTGTGAGTGAAACCTTGAAAGCTCGCAAGATCAGGATGGTCTCATGAGGCTAGTCATTTGGTGCTGAAAAGTAATTTAAAATAATTAAAAGTAAAGTAAAGTAAAGTACTTTTTAAAGTAATTTAAAAAGTAAGGGGAGTGGTGAAATTTTTATTTTTTTTGGGACGCACACATAGCTTAAATAATATAGTCTATTAACCTAAAGCAATATGCATGGTATGGTTGTTACATGTCAGGTACGCCGGTCATATACCTTGACCAAGGCACCTTATCATTACCGCCCCTACATAGTTAGGAACTAATTTCCCACTGTAATCAGCTTCATAGTCATGGTAGGCCACTTCTTTGATTTTATTTATTTTGCTCAGGCTACCCATAAGCCCACAGCCCGCCAAATGTTGAACGGGCAATATTATTGCCATTATTGTGAAGATATAGTAAAATTTCACAAATTCAGTAATTAAATGTCACAGGGGATTGTATGGCGGGATGGTCATTTAAGAAGGGGAATGATTTTTAAGATTTTTTTAAGAAGGGGGATGCCAACCCCCCTCAATTCGAGTACTGGCTACATGTGCTCTACTTCTGATATAAAATGCGTCATTCTTTTGGCTGAAGGTCAGCCATATTTCTTGTATAGCAGAATTGTTATAGAAACTGAAAGTGCTTCTTAAGTGTAACATGTTGCTGTTAGAAAGGTTTTCTCCTGAGAAAACACTAGTTTGGTCATCGCTCTCTATGGTTTTAGATGACAGGTCATCATTCGTTTATGGTATGGATAAATTAAATTACCACTAAAATAGTACATTTCTATTTTAGAGGGGGTGAGACTCTGAAGTCAATTTATGTCAGAAATACTTGTTTCACAATGATCTGCTTTGAAAACCAATGAATAGGCCTGGTGTAAATCTATCATGTTTAAAACTTTTTCCAGTGTTTAGATCTTTCCTGCTCCAAAATACAACAAATTGCTCTTTAACTACTGTTTTTCCTCACTGCCCAGAATATCCCCATCCCAACACTGAAAGCTTATGCTGAAGCCCTGATGAAGAACACTGTGGTGGAGAGGTTCAGTATTGTTGGAACAAGGAGTAATAACCCCGTTGCATTTGTACGCCTCTAAGTATACCACCTTAATGGAGTTCAGTAACATTTCTTAATATTCAATTCTTAATTTCTGAGCTGGAATGTCTTTTCCTGTTTCGCCTCAGGCACTGGCAGAGATGCTGAGGGTGAACACGACCCTGAAGAGTTTGAATGTTGAGTCAAACTTCATAACTGGGACTGGAATCCTGGCCCTCATTGAGTCACTGCAGAATAACACCACACTACTGGAGCTTAAAATCGACAACCAGGTACCAGTCGACTCTCACAAACCACTAGCTGTGTGCAGACTAACAATACACAAGCCATCTATGCTTCTTTAGCCTAATGCCTTTTAGATTACATAGTGATGTCTCATACTGCATAGTTATTCATCAATGATTCACTTTTAATTACTTTGTATTTGCACTCTCTCCATATGCATTATTTAAAGTTCTTTATAAGGATTGATGGAGATGAAAGTTACCCTTTGCAGCCATCGAGGCTTTTCAAGAAATTATTTAAAGAGGGCCTAACTAATTTATTAACTTCTTCTCTCTCTTTGCATTGACCCCACCTCCTAACTCTGTCCAAATCCAGAGCCAGCCGCTTGGAAACAAAGTGGAGATGGAGATAGTCAGCATTCTTGAGAAAAATACCACCCTGTTAAAGTTTGGCTATCATTTTACCCAACAGGGCCCGCGTCTGCGAGGCTCCAACGCCATGATGAACAACAATGACTTGGGTGGGTTTTAAAAACACACTTCTGCATGTAGGATACATCACTTCATTTTGCAAAATGCAATGGTGCAGTGCATGCTTAAAAATAAAACTTTTAAAGCATACTCTGCATCTGGAAAATGCTTAATGCCTTGGATTGTTTATGTAACGGTACAATCTCTCAGCGGTATTGTGTTTGGCAGTGTTAGCTGATGTGTATGTCAGTGCTGTTGACACCTTATCTTCACTCTATCGGCTGGAAACCAACTTCAATCACTGTCCAATAAGGGAACTGCAGTGATATCATCAGTTGGTAACTCAGGCTGAGCAGCCAATGAAAACACTAACTTCCTAAGTTGTGACATAAGAACTAAGAAAAGACATAGAAGAGAACATAATGTGAAAAAAAAAACAATGAAGGGGTTTCCTGCTCTGCAGATGTTAAAATCGTTTCATGGCCAACTATATGTGATTAGTTTGAGTTGTACTTATCATATTAGTGAACAAAATCACTTGTTGGGTTTGTAGTTATGGTTCATTGAGTAGACTTTAAGGACATTGATTTTATAACCTGTTCATTTTGTGTTTAGAACATGCATTTATATCTGTCATGATTAACTATATTTTTCATTTATCACATCCTCGTAAAGCCCGGGCCGTCAGGTCAGAATCAGACGGCTCCATCACCTTCACTCTGTCGGTACCTGAGCTGGAAAGAGCCTTTGGAAAAAAGTTCAAGTCCAAGACTAAGTAAAACAGAAACCTCACCTGTCTGGTTGATCGTCTAGCTTTCACTTCCTTTGACAGCAACTCTTTGTCCTTGTCTATGCAGCCTGTTACTCTGCCAACTGCTGTCCTTCTTCTGGGCATTTCTGACTCTTTTCTGCAGCACCTTCCATAGATTCTATCATTTTAATTGAACCAGTTGTTTCTGGCTTTCACTGCTGAAGAACATTTCCTCTTGATGATGCAGTACACAATCTTCTTACCTTTTACATAACTTTTCTATAGCAAATTTCTTTTTCATTTACATCTCCTATGAAGTATCTCTTCTGATCTTGTTAAGAGTTTTCATTTCTTTCAGTTTGTCCAGTTCCATTTTATGCTTTAGCAATTTAAAAGCTACACTAAGTCTCCCAAAGCTGGAATTGCCTTCAGATATTTAAAGATATTGTATAGATTTCTCGCTGCTACATTAGCTCTAGAGGTGAGCGCTAGAAATCCATCCATCCTTCACTTACAGTATATGAAGCATCCCTTTCCTTGGGTGCAATCTCCAGATCCATTCCCATCTATCCAAATGAGTTTCCTGGCCAGAAGGGATGAATGTGGTCCCTTTTGCTTTAAAGGGTGGAATTTACAGGGCACTTTAAACCACAAACCACTTTTGACTTCCTCTTAGGTACAAAATCAGGTGCTCTGCTCAAAACTCATACCGGATAATGGAGTTTGTGCCCATCTCTAACAGTGAATCTAAAATCACAGCATGGTCAGAAATTTTCTTGCAGGGCCCAGTCTATCCTTCCATTTCCCTGTTGTTTCCACCATGCAAGCTAAAAAAGACACCAAAAGGTACTTGAAGTTATTGGCTGTGGCAGTTTTTTTCTTGATTCAGAGGGAGCAAACCTCTATGTTTTAATCAAAACCAAGACTCAGACCAGATGAGCTGACCATCAGCTAAATTACTTCTAACTCAGCTATGAATCCCTCCAGTGGATATAGTTCATGATTGAAGATGCCAACAGACCTCAAGGTGTCAAAATCAAACATTCTCCTCTCTGTAACCATGTCTAGAGATCATGTAGGACAGGTAGCACGCTGATGTACACTTAGACCCAAAGTTGACTTTGTGCTGAGGGTGCACACAGCTCTTTTGTTATACAAGGACTAGATGGCCCTTAAGCAACCTCTGTCCCCCATAATACCGTAATCCTTTAATTGTTCTCATTTTTAGAATCCCAACCTTGTTTTGGCACTTCACATACAGGGGTTATATTTTCCCCTGTCACTTCCAACACACTGACAGGTGATGAGCACCTCTCTCTTCACCCGAATGACAAAAAAAAAACAATAAAGGTCTGATGATAACATTTTTAAATCGAATGTCCAAGGTGCCTTTTTACCAAAAACACATATAAAACATACAGTGTATTAACATTAACTATACATGTTGTAATATGTATAGTTACCAGCTTCAGATGGAATCCATTGCTCTATGCCATCATTATACTACGTCAGGACTTTAAACTTCACCTTGCCACAAATGCACAAACAATAGAAATTACTTGCACTTGTTAGATTGCTCTACACAGCAGTAAACACATGAAGTCATCAGATTTGTTAAAAGCCCAAGTTTTTTAGCAGGAGAGTCTTTTGCCAGATCTGAAACCTCTTTCGATTCCTGTTTTGAAAGGCTTAGGTGTGTCAATGGTTGAAATGAGATTAGCACATCCAGGCGTTCTCTGTGGAGTCTGTGAGTGAAAAGCCCAGCTGGGGCTAGTGTTCTTTGAATGCTCTATGATCCCAGTCTCTGCTACCTCTGATTTTTTTCCTTTGTACTCAGCGAGAAATAATGCACTAAATATTTTGGAAGTCTTTGGAGTCAACATCTTTGGTTCTCTGTTTTGCTTTTGCCTTGTTCAGGTAGTCTTTTATTTCATTTAAGGGAGCAATAAGCAAACTTTCATTAAAAAAATAGTTTTGTAATGAACTAAAGGTATAATTTCACATGGACTATGGAAAGACATCACAAAACCATTTTTCTTTTTGTTCTCCAGTCTCTTGATTTCAGAGCCGGGCCGGTCGCGCAGCAGTGTATGTGTTTGCATGTGTATTTATGTGCATGTGAACAGCAACCACTCAGGACTTCCTCTCCATTAATGCCACCACCAGCATAGCATAGGAGCAAAATGGCAAACAGTGCAACCATGAGACCAAAGTATTCTACAGAAGACAATCAGGATGCACTTTCCTTAAAAACACAAGTTGTCAGATAAGGAAAGGAAAACAAGAAGGATGAACATGGGCCTTGCATTTCTAAGATGAAGAGCAGAAGCAGCTCCAGTTGGACTCTGAGCTAGCTTTTCTCCTCCTAGACTGGTTAAAGCATGAAGTCAAATGCTTGTTTTTGTTGTTTGCTTTGCAGAGCTGTGTTGCCTTGTTGATTCAGTTTAATGCAATGCTACAGTTGTGGCATTAGTTAAACCAGCAATGGACCCTTTATTACTGTTATGTGAGATGAGTGTTTGGTAGCCCAGCTAACTCGGTAGTTGTCTCTGCTTTGTGTAATCTATCGAGTTACCCTAAGTCCTTACACAGACAGCAACTTAAATGTGTTTTATCTTTTATTGCACATCAAATGTTGAGATTAAGGAAATAATAGATATCATATTGTAAATAAAAATAAAAATCTGGAGAAAGATCAGAGAGATGAGCCCTGTCAAGTATCTTTTCTTGCTCTACAGTGTTCAACACTGTAGAGTGACAGAATTTTGCTTATTGCTCCTTTAAGGACTTTGTTTTTCTGGTACTTCTGTGCTGTGAAGAAAAGAAAGTTTAAAATATAGGTGCTTTAAATCTACAATTTATCTTGATGCTTTTGCATGCTTTGTTTCTTGCTGAAAAACAATCATTCCTTCAGCATGATCCTGCCACCACCAGTTTATTTGGGGTAAGATGCGCTGATCAGTTTCAACATTTTCTTGGAATGAACATTGACATTTGGTGTCATTGGATCAGAGCACCTTTTACATGGTTGCCCCTTGTGTGTCTTATTATGAGGTAAAATTCTTGTTCATCTTATGCTTTACTTGTCTTAGTAATTCTGAATTGTCATTTCGATCAACAGTAAGAAAGAGAAGGCTTGAGGGAGGACCCATCTTCCCAAAGTGTCGGACAAATGTGTAGAAACGAAGCCTACCTTCATCCTCTTCCAATCATCCATGCGCTCCATTATCAGCCTCTTTGTTGGTTGGTAAATGTTGAGATTATACTTTTATTTTTCACATCTGGAATGTGCATTTCTACAAATTGGCAAAGACTTCAAAAACTGCAGCTGTTTGTACACAACAGCAAGGGGAGGCATACTTTGTGTTATTATTAAGAGTCCTGTTTTGAATGCAGACCTAATGTATAAGTAATGGTCATATTTTGGCTCCTCCTGTTTGTGACATGAGTTCAATCTCTTTACTGATGCTGTTTTGTATGAGTTGTTTGACCATTAGTATTGTTCCGAGCAGTTTTGTTGTCAACTTAGAATAGATTCCATAAAGGCAATGTTAAAGTTCAGACTCAAATGATAAAAATATCAGTGCATGAAAATTTGAGGTAATACCAAATGTTTGTGCCAGAAACTCCGTCATACATTTTTCTCCGATTAAAAGCTTGCAATTCTGAGATGTGTCCCTTTATATGAAGTATATTTAATGGAAAAAAGACCTTTTAAAAGATTTTCAGCTGTAAAAACAGCTTGAATTAATGGTGTCAGATGTGTAAGATGTTTGTTTTTTTTTCATAGTGCTTTCTTTATACCATCGGTTATGAAACATTTTGACCCCACTTCTTTCTGCCCTTAATGATACAATTATGTTCTGCTAAAGAACAGTGAACATTTTATTGAAGGGTGTGAATCTCGCTCTCTTTAAACTGTGTAAATCCTATTAAAATAATGACCCAAAACATTGTATCTAAATCGATATAAGCTGCTCTTCCATTTGATGATTGATTGTGGTTGTAATACTTCTTGCTGTGTTATTATACAGGTATAGCTGTTTTATTACAATTTACAGAACAACAAAAGAAAAACCTTTTTTTTTACCATTAACATTGGGGAGTCTACTGTATTTTGATCTTACCACGTTAAATCTACTAGATCATTTTAAATGATCAGGAATATGATTATTATTCCTGTGTCACTTTTAATACAAAGTAAAAATTATGTGTATCTAACCAAATTTATGAAGTATTTTTAAAAACAGAGGAAGGATCCATGCATTTTCATTCATAAATAAACAAAGTCTATAATTTATTGATAAAAACACATGGACCATTCTGTTGTTTTAACAAGCCTTTCATCCTTTGGTGGTATTTGTTCTGGATGCAAACAGCTCTACCTGACAGATAAAGGGAGATATTTGAGTATAAAACTGAATTAGAGTCACTACTTTGTTACAATCCCTTAATTTTCTAGGGCGTCATTCAACAAATGTTAATTATGAATGTAAACAATGTAAAAAATATTTGTAACAAAGTGCCTCACTACCCTACTCCTTTGTCTTATGGGCAAATGTTTGTGTTTTAGTGCCTGTTTTGGGGTTTTCTAATGTAGAATGCACATTTTTAGTTAAAAGTGTTTGTTCATGAGTTTAATAAAGTTTGAAGCTTTTATTTTGGTTGTGTATTTATTAAATTTGGTTCAATGATTGACTTTCCAATGTAAACTGCTGTGGCCCGACATTGAAACTAGAGGGACATCTTGTGGCAGAATGGAGCACTTGCACCATCCTTCTGCTTTAAGTGTTTTATGATTTGATTAATCACTTAAAAGATTTGATCTACACAGTAATAAACGGATCAATCTGCAAAATAGACAGTGGAGTGATTTTTAACAGCAAGGTTTATTAATTTTTTGTTTATTTATTTTTTGTTTGTTTTTTGGGGCAAAGCTTTTCAACTATGTTGAAAGTGATTATTTCTGATTCATTTGCATTTCTTTGCAGTGTAATAAGGTGGTAAAACAATTCTACAGGTCTGTAGTTAATCCAGAAGATCCAGTCTTATGCCTCAGTGTGGCAAAACTAAAACATGCTAATTTCTTTTTTTTTTTTATGAAAAGGTTTTCTTCTTGCAGATGCTCTAAATAGGTCAGATAGTTTTTATTTTATTTTTTTATTTATTTTGTGGGGTTTGTTGTTTTGTTTTCATTGTGTAAAACTCCTAATTTGACACAGCAACTGAGGATTCTATATCAGTATTTTTGCAGTTCCGAATCTAATCCTTAAAGTTGTAGGGAAATCATAATTAAATGTCAAATCATTCTGGCTTAAACATGTATATCAATGTACTTTTTATCAGACGATATTGTTCCAACTTTTAGAAAATTTCTATTTTAAAAAAAACCATTTGTTTTATTTATTTATTTATTTTTTGTTATCTTATGCAGGCCAGTTAGTTACATGTCAGTTTGTACACCCAAATT
>NW_015153787.1:5798-8053 GCF_000732505.1 Cyprinodon variegatus | reverse complement strand
CTATAGTGAAACTGACAATGCCCACGTGCATGGCAGCTGGATGCTGGAATACATCGGGTCAAAGGGAAAATCTTTCCAATTCCTGATCCTCCACGGACGGGTTGGTCGTTGGATCGCCAACTTGAAGAGGGAGGATTTGCCATCGAACTTCTGGCCAGAGAAAAAACACGTAATATGTAGCCAACACCTCGAGGCCAGAGTGTTTGCCAGTTTTGGGTACTCTAACCATGCTTAGATTAGCTGAGTCTAACCTGAGTCTTTGTTTCATTGAGTCTAACTGAGTCTTCGTTTTTCTATGCTTTAACCTTGTTTTTTGTCTTTGCCTCTCGGCAGGAAGTAACCCTGCAAACTGGATGTTGGGCCTTCTCCCCCTGGAAGGATCGTTTGAGCTTCACATTGAGCAGGGGATAAATCTCCACATGTACCGCTCAAGTTCTCCTGGAAATCTAAGTGACAGTCTGCTTCATTGCTCCTCCGGGTCCAAAGAATTTTTACCTGTCCAATCTTCAACGTGTCCCCTCTTCTCTGGATCAACCCACACTTACTGGAATTAAAGTGAGAGATGAAACCTCCCAAACGTGAGTCCCTCACTAGCATTATCTATACGGCATGCAAGATTCCCACGGTCCCTGAACTAATCTTTGTCATATCCTCTCCAGACTTCCTAGTTCCTGCTCACCAGATATTTTGAGTTCCAGCTTACCCCCTTCTACCTTTTCCTCAATAAACCAGTTAAACCTTTGCCTTGCTCTCTGAGTGGTTCTCTGCATCTGATGTCTGAAAAAGGAGGCAAGGAAAGCAGAGTACAGCGTTAGCCTTGCTGCACGTTGTTAGCCTAGCCTTATAGCTAAATAATTCTATATACCTGTCACTCATCCGCAGTTTCTAACAGACAACTGTGACATTGTCACTGTGGAGGGAAGGTGTGTGCAAATGAAGCTGCTATCAGCTCTGAGCGCCGGAGAGCTGTTCCGCAGGATGCTCCCATCTTTAGCATTAAAGAGGAGCTACTGCGCATGGACAACTATTGCACCCCAGGAAGGAAATACGTCACCAATCCGACAACGAACTAAACAGCTTTACTCATTAGTAAAGATTAAATATTTATCCCACACATCTAAAACATATATTCATACATTTCGAAATATTTTTATTTTATTTGTTTTTATGTCTTAATCAAGGTGATTGGGTGAGTGGCGCCCTCTATTGGCCAGCAATCACTAGTCTCCATACTTCATTGCTCATTACCAAGAACAATAATTATATGCTAAGGTTTTTATCCCTTAGCCAATAAACTTGTTAAAAATAATGTTTTCTTTTTCTTGGACTAATTAATCTGCACTACTTTTTATATTTGCTGTGTGTTTACATTTTCGCAACGTACCTGTCTCCATCAGTAAATAAAACATTAAACATTAAATAAAATAAAAACCGACATATCTTACATACGTGTTTATCACCAATATTTTACTTCAAAACAAACGGGAAAAAAAGCCTTCCATCCATGTTTGTTTTGGTCATTGTTGCAGTTGGATGAAAGTACAAAAAAAACATCTAAGCAATAATCTGTTTCCTGCAGTCTGCCTCTTAAAACAGGTGGATGAATAATCTTTGTATAAATTTTGCCCAGAAGCTTTGATCTGACGATACGACCCTCTAAAACAGAAGCGTTCTGGGCTGCACTGTGTGTGGTCCAGGCAGGGCCGGCCCAGCTACTGCTCTCAGTCTTATCTGGTTATGGACACAGCTGCATAACATGTGGGGGCTATATTTATTTTATAAGGACTTCCGTTGAGGTTTTAGTAAGAGGTTCTATACAGAAGTTATAAATCATGCAAAACAAACTTGAGCAGAAAAGGTCCGGTTTTGTGCAGGGATGTTAAAGAGGAAGCAGATCCCACTAAAGGTTCATCTGTTGTTTATCTCTCCTTTAAACATCAGGGATGGAAGTTAATGGAAAACTAAACCTTCAGATGATATAAAGATTTAAAGGCATGTGGGATAAAGACAAGGCAGCGATGTAAAACTGAATGTAAATATTCAAAAAGCATGATAGACAAATATAAAAGAAAATAAATAATCTACTCAATGCAATAATTTATCAGACAAAATCAACTTACCCAGATTTTATCTTCTAATTTTAATCTTTAACCCTTACTTTGACATATTTTTATAGCACTTTGTGATACTTATAAGCAGGGGCGGATTTTAGCAAATGTGGGGCCCTAGGCAAAGACAGGCAGGGGGCCCCTCTG
>NW_015153787.1:0-1132 GCF_000732505.1 Cyprinodon variegatus | reverse complement strand
GATATTTGTGTTTCACTGAATTTCAAACCTCCTTTAAAACTATATTCTATCTGTATGATGGATATACTTTGCCTTAGGTAACCAGTATTTCAGAATGTTTTTCTGATACAGAATGTGAAGTAAGTTAGACTATAACATGTTGCAAGAACATTGCAGCTATGATACTCAATATTTTCTGCACAAATGCAATTGAATCTTTGCAAATGTTTGCAGTTACCCACTTTAAATGTGTAATTTACTGATAAATTAATTTTTTATTTCAGGTTGTTGTTAATATGCCAGATTGTATCTACAGGTAATTTATTATTGGGCTAGTAACAAGGGTGCTAAATTATAAGGATACCCTACCTGTAGCAGTTTCTTAGGTTTAATGATAATACTGCAAACTTTGTAAAATTAATGCATATTTTTATAGACTCCAAAACTAATGAAGAACAACGATACTCCCATACTGGCCATATGGGTTTTTATACATTGAAACGTTTGTAGATTAATGATGTACGCTGTGACAGCTTTGAAACTTTGCATCATTGTGGTCAGAAAGATGCTTTACCTGAGTTTGAACGTGTAAATCATTTAGAGAACTATGAATACATGTCTAAAATAATAAGAATTGAATATTTAATTTACTCTGTCGTAGCTTGGCCAGGGACCATCATCACAAAACACGATAGTTTGTTGTGAAGATGGCTTTATGCTCAAATCCAGTGATACCAAATATGTGAATAGATCATGCACAGTCAGTGTGTTACATCATTAAATGAATTAACTGTCCCAAAGGAGAGAATAATAATAATAATAATAATAATACTTTTTTTTTCACAGCAGGAGAAACAGTCAAAACACAGGCAATTTTAAACAGATGAGTTTTGATTTGAAATGGAGAAGTGAGTCCGTGTTTCTAAGTAAGGGTGATAGAGAGTTTCAGAGGTGGGGGGGTACAGCGGCTGAATGCTCTGCTCCCCATGGTGGTGAGACGGGCGGAGGGGACAGACAGGTGCAAAGCAGATGAGGATCTAAGAGCACGGGAGGGGGTGGGAACATGCAGGAGGTCTGACAGATATGGGGGGGCAAGATGGTGAAGTGCCTTGAAAGTCATCATGATAATTTTATATTGAATGCGGAACTGTAT
>NW_015153786.1:5527-8056 GCF_000732505.1 Cyprinodon variegatus | reverse complement strand
AAGCATAACACAACACCATGAGTAAATATTATATTTAGGGTGTGGACTCTGTTCTGTTGTCACAGCAGCTCATTTAACTTAGGAAAATAAAAATTTCAACATGTTATCTGGAAGAATTCAGAATAAGTAACTTGTTGTCTAATATTCAAAATAGCAAACATATAACAGCAACTTAAATGTTTCCATTTAGACCAAAGAACGGCACAATGGCTCATGTCTTGGGTTTGGTACTTTGCTCAACAGGACAACCGGAATTTTATGCTCTCGTGCAGAAAAAGAACAAGTATGTATCATAGAAATCAAGCAGTCATAAAACAAGCATTCATATTTAATAAATAGGACTATGGCTTTCAATGAATTCAATTTCCATCCATTTTCTGTCATGCTTATCCCAAGCGGGGTTGCAAGGGTTGCTGGTGCCTATCTCCAGCCGTCCACCATGGACAGGTCACCAGTCCATCGCAGGACAACACAGAGAAAAACAGGACAAACAACCATTCAGACACACACTCACACCTAAGGAGAATTTAGAGAAGCCAAATTACCTAACAGTCATGTTTTAGGACTGTGGGAGGAAACTGGACTACCCAGAGAGAACCCATGCATGCTCAGGGAGAACATATAGAATCCATGCCAAAAGACCCAGGGCCAGGAATTGAACCCAGAACCTTCTTGCTGCAAGGCAGCAGTGCTACCCACTGTGTCACTTAGCAGCACTGAATTTAGTTTGTCACATTAAAATGTCTTTTTGAAAATAACCTATAAGCAAATATTAAAATAAGCTTTAATTAAGTTAACATTTCTAAACTAAAATGTCTTTGTATTGGTCGGATGCAATATTTCAATTCTAGAAATTGTTTTAAATCTGTTATTTTAATTCAGAAGAGGAAGTTCACAGAGTGTTCAAAAAGGAGAAAAACATCAAGTATTAACCGAGTTTATTCCAGCCATGTTTAATAAAGTCATTGATATGAGCACAGATTACTGAGGATCATTTATCATTTAGGCCTGACTGACCACTGCTCTGATAAACAGCGGCATTAAAGTCAGTGTTTCCCTTCAATTTAAAGCTACAACCCTTCAATGTCCATTTGGCCCAAAGTCCTGCAACCATTATTAATGTCACTCAGGGACGTCTGCAAGGAATAATCAATGGATCATTATTTATACCTAAAACTTATACGTTTGCCATCATTTAATGAACTTAGCGTTAATCAGTAAAAAAAAAAAAAATTTTCTCATGATCTCTGAGGCTGGGAGCGGCAATTTTTGCCCAATCACAGTAACGCCTCACTCCTGACATCTTCCGGCAGTGATGTCACGGTGCGGTAAGCCTAGTGATCACTCCTCTGAAACAGTTTATTGATACATAAATGAACTTAAAATGCAGAAATCTGCCGGCAGAATATGTTCGCTTTTATTATCCTGGTGCCTGCAGTTTAGATTATTTAGATGAAAAACACCTGCCAGCTGCCGCGGTGAACCGCGAGGAGGCGACCCGGCCAGAGGCTGCTGTTAAATGGGATTACTACTGACAGTGCACCGCTGGTATGTAGGGGTCTGAGCGGCTCCGATAGAAATAATATTGGAAGGCAGGATGGTAATCTGGATGAACTGACTGCAATGATTGAGTTTTCAGGTGGACTTTCTAACTTAAAAACGTTAGAAAGTGTGCGCCCAGGCGCGGATTCAGGCGGGGGCGCGCGCCCCCCCCTTTGGGATATGGCAAGCCAATTGCGCCAATAATCGCCCATACAATAACGCGCAGTTCTAACCCATATTTTACGTGAGCGCGCGTTTTTTACGTCACCGCGCGTTCTGGCTGGAAACGCGCGGTGACGTAAAAAACGCGCGCTCGCGTAAAATACGGGTTGGAATTGCGCGTTATTGTACAGACGATTATTGGCCCAATCGGCTTGCCATACCACAATCGCGTCATTGCGAGCACAAGGAGACCTGGAAGATTTAAGGCCAAACAAGAAATGGCATGTACTTATATAGCGCCTTTATTCAAGTCAGGAGACTTGACCAAAGCGCTTTACACTACATTCATTCACCCATTCACTCACACACTCACACACTGATGGTGGCAAGCTACATTGTAGCCACAGCTGCCCTGGGGCTCACTGACAGAATCAGGGCTGCCGTACACTGGCGCCACCGGGCCCTCTGACCACCATCAATAGACAATGCAGGTGAAGTGTCTTGCCTAAGGACACAACGACAGTGAAAGTCGGAGTCGGGGCTTGAACCGTAAACCCTTCGATTTCAGGGCAAACTCCTATATCCAACGCCACTGTCGCCCCGTAATGCAATTGTAGGAATACTTTAACCAGTAACGGGAAAGTTATGAAAATTGCCGTGTTTGATAAGTAATAAGAAGAGTGTACAATTAACAAAATTAAGCAACATTAGTTGCCATTGACATGCATACAATAGTTATTTTGTAGTGTGTATTTTTGGGTCTAAACCTGTACCACATGTGTTGTAGTGTTAAAAATAAGAATGGTATCCTTTATGAAAACATTA
>NW_015153786.1:0-4062 GCF_000732505.1 Cyprinodon variegatus | reverse complement strand
TTAACCTTGTGCATGCTTTAAAAACCGAGAGATCCTTTTTTAATTACAATAATGTAATCATGCTAATTCTACTTATGTTCATTCATTAAAATTATCAATTAAAAACCCTTGGATGAATAATTAGGGTAGTGTGAAAGAGTGAAGATGGTATTCTTTGGTCTTTTAGCCTCACATTGTCAGACACACTTTTGCACCGCGCAGCTAGAGCAGCAAAGCTGCTTCAGCCGCGCGTCAGAACTAAAGTGTTACAAGCAGCAAAAGCACATATCTGTTCTTTTATACACAATCCACGCCCACACTTCCCCCTTTAACGTTCTCATGGGCGGTCTCAACAACGTCCACAGTAACAACACACATAGGGCACATTTTGAGGGAAAAAAGATGTTTATATGCGCCTTATAGTCACAAAAATATGGTAATGTCTCTTTATGTCATAATTCACATTAACAGTTAGCTTAATTGTTTCCAAACAGATGGTATGGAATTACAAAGGTCATCACAGGTCACCAACAGAGAATACAATTTCACAAGCCATTTCATTTCCTTCATCTATCTCTAACATAATAATAGTGTTTGGGTAATTTATCGTGTTAAGACCTTCACTTAGTGAAATGAGGTTTTGGGAAAAAAAACATTTATTGTACTTTAAAATCTAATAATTTCATGTATATGACTTGATTGTCACAATGCAGCTTTGTAAGGGCTCAGCCTGTAAACCTCGCCTCTCGCCAATAGAATGGTGCAGAGAGACACCAACTCTCAACCCTACAGAAGAGTGAGAATCCTGCATGTATGAATGCATAGAAAATTAATGACATGATGAGTTTTAATTCAGTTTTATTATTTTAAATGTAATCAGTTTGAATATTTTGACACAAAAGTGTCCAGTTGGACTTTTTTTCAGCATTAGATAATTGCTTGCATTACATAATGAATTAAAACAAGCTTTCTTTTGGTTGTTTTACGATAAAAAGAAATCCTGTACATCTTATTTGTTTTAACATTTATTAACACATAAATTCTTTTTTCCATTAGAGACCAGTAAAGGTGTGTGATGACATTAGGGAAATGTTTGATTAAAAAAATTATAAATAATTAAATTATGCTTTTATATCATAATGAAAATAACCAAATAATGAAACATAACACCTCTTTTCTACTGGAAGATGTGTTTTAATGTTCATGTCCTTCACTTGACTCTGCCCTCTCCTGTACATCACACTTTTCTACTTTTGTCATAAAGAAGTCAGATTTTGAAACTTTTTCCCATACTTCAGAAATATCATTCCTGGCATTCTCGTTTTGATCTTCTTCAACATTCTCATGGTGCTCAATTCTCTGGATGTAGTCCTTACAGAGTGTTTCAGCTTTTTTTTTTGCAATTTCCTGTAGCTGATCATTCATATAGTTGCTGACTTCTTCTGCCAAGAGGTTTTCGTACACCACACTGTAGTAGGGGGCACTCCATCTCTTTCCTGGTTTACAAGCTCTCCGAATTTCAGAGATGTACCACAGAAGCAGAAAACAGCTGCAAACACCAAGGCCAATGTCCTGCAAATCAAACAAGCCAAATAAGTAAATTAAGATCTGCCTTTTTCTTAAGGAACAGCAAAGGAGAACGGGAATTAAAGCTTTTATAAAGTTTTGGTTTGCATCCAGTCATCTATAAATACATTTTCATATTTAACCATATAACATTTTAACAAGTATATGCTGCAAAATCAAAGACTCCAAACTGGTATATATTACTGTACTCACTTTGATAGACTTTTCAAAAATAAATGTCAATAAAATAGTTTAAGTTTTGGATGCTTTGTATCAAGGAGAAATACAATATTTATAACAGATGATTTTTGGATCAGAATTAACATTTACTTTATAGCTTGATAGGAGCTAAAATCCCTTCAATGACACTTACCAGTGATTCAGTTTTGTAGTGGTCCATTATGCGTTTCTCAGAATACGTAGGATTTTCTTTGCAAGGTATTCCAGTCTGATTTGAGTTGAGGTTCGTCTGTATGCAAAAGTACCAGTCTCCATCAAATAAAACCAGTGAAATCCAGAGAGCAGTGAGGCTGAAATACCTTGAGACAAACTTAAAAAAGCTGTGAAAACCACAGCTACTGGGAAAATGACTTTCGAAACAACGCTGACTGGAAAAAACTTTCCTGCGATAAAAAGGCTCAACAATGTTGACGACACAGGTTAGAATGAAGGGAGGCAAAAGCAAATATAAGAAACCGCCAACATGTAAACCTGGCTTGCAAGAGCAAGTGAAATGCATGTCAAATATATACTGCAGGATGGAGAGCAGGATTATCAGCAGAAACATACTGACTGCAGGTTGAATCAGTTTAAGAAGTTTTGTTCGAAACTCCGAATTGAACCCCATTTTGACAGAAGAGTCGGCCATTTAGAGAACCAAAGGTTAAGATTTGTGCCAGGCTGCGTTAATTTCTTCGTTGACCCCTCAGAACATTTCTGTGGTGTTTTCACGTTGGCTGGTTCAGTGTGGAGTTTTATAATGTGCATCTGGACCACAACCCATGTGAGCCAGGGCTGGACCACAGTGTGCCAGACTTCTGTAGCCTACTCTCACAATGACGGAGCCACTTGCTTTCAGTTTTCAAAGATGTCAGAACTTTGATTACACTAAATTATTTAAGGTCACATTAAACTAAAGAAAGATATAGAGTACAATAAAACAAAATAATTTTAATTTTGAAGTCACTATGCTACAGGTTTAATTTTTTGCGATCAACAGAAAGCATTTGTGTTTTATCTTTAGTTTAAAACTTCAAATATTGCAAACCTTACACAAGATTGAAAAAATTCAGTCTAGGCAACTGGACAGGAAGTTTTCTAGAAGATGTTTCGCCTCTCATCTAAGAGGCTTCTTCAGTTCTAACTAGTGGTAGGGAGCACTGAGATTAATATACTGTAGGTGGAACAAAGANCGGCTTCCTGTCATACAGGAGATTATATCAAGCAAAGGCCAGATGTCACCATGTAGCATCACAGGACACTAAGTCCATTCCACGCTGATCAAACAAGCGGGTTACATACCCAGCATTGTTACACTGTTTAGTTTAAACAAGAGATGCTAAGCTGAACAAAACCCTCAAAGACCACAACCTTTTCATTTTAAAGGTTTCACAAAGAAAGCTAAAGAAAAAAGCTATAGATAGTTCAGACCACCATACGCCCCAGTTTCTTGAACTAAAGCTCTTCAATAATTACAGGTGATCATAGCTAGCACTTTGCATTTCAGTCAATCCTCATATATACCGGTATATATTTTTTTTTAACAGTGTCCTGTCTGGCAATGTGGCAATAAGAATAATTGTCTTGATGCCAAAAAGAGCCCAACAGATTTTCCTTTCACAAGTGGAGCAGTATGGCAATTGCCATATTGCTCCACTTGTTTCATGCATATAAAATGCTTTATTATAATTATGCAGGGAGTTTTAAAGTTTATATGGACACTGTAATATAAATAGAACAGAAGAGGAAAATCAGAAGAAGAAAAAGAAAAAAAAAGAGAAAAGATGAAAGAAAGAGGAGATAGAAAGGAGACAATGACAAATCCTCTATAATGAGTTCACAACAGGCTCAAGTCCAGCGACTCTGTCGCCGTTTTCAGGCAATATCCCTTGTTTGACATATCTTAAAAAATTCACATGCTGTAGTGGGCAATAAGCTCCACTCAGATAATCAAAGGAGCTTCAATCCACTGCAGTGGATCTGCACCGCAACCTGGACTGGATCAAGAAACTGCATCTGTTCAGAGAGCGAGTGGTCAGGATTAGCTCTGGAGCTAACAGTGGAAGATCTAAGGTGGACCTGGTGGAGTGGAGCAAGAAGCCAGGCAGGGACTGCACCTCAACCAGCCAGCCAAAAAAAGGAAATCTTTAATCTGTTGTTACTACATCTTTCAGATTTTTTTTTTTTAATCTTTTTTCCCAGAAAGTGAGGCTTACAGGTTTAATGGAAATCTCTAACAGAACATATAAAGTCAACAAAAACTAAATGTTTGCAGATCATTAGTTTTTCTCCGCTGTT
>NW_015153785.1:5286-8058 GCF_000732505.1 Cyprinodon variegatus | reverse complement strand
AGAGGAGGGGGAGAGCAGGAGGACTACAGTGTGGGAGAAGGACAGGGAGAGCGGCTGCTTTGCTGGGTGCATAATGGGGGGAACCCTAAACCGATGCTACTGTAACACGGGGGAATTACCCGGATTGTGACCGAGGACTTGACCCTAAACCAACTAGTAGACCGCTAAAAATAACATCAAGTGGCCTAGGGTCTCCCAATTAAATGTACATAGGTAGGTCTGGCATAAAATGAGGAAACAGAATTAGAATACAAATTATATATTTTATTTATGGATTATTTTATGATTATAAGACAAACTTTATTATTCTACTTTAAAATCCAATAAAGCACAAGAACCCGTGACAGAACAAGAAGCAATCTGAGACTCTAGAAACACACTGCAAACCATGTTAGTAACACACAAGATAAGACAAGATTATATCAATTTAGAAAAACACGAATCTCACGTTGCGTCCTGTAGAGCTGTGCCCAATCAGCTTATTTATAAAAGAAATAAATGGTTGTTCTGGTTCTGTAGTGCCCGTGCTACCAATCCAACTCTAGAGAAAACCTTTTACCAAAACCAAGAGCATAACAAAAAAATGTCTCAATGGTGAGAGCATAATAAGCAACAGCAGCAATCTGTAACAACCAAAAAAATAAAAACAATAAAGTGTCTGCCTATCATAATAATGCTATAAAATAAAAGAAATAATGTACCTTCATCAGCCTCAGACAGGGGTATATGCAGACGCTGCAGTGAAAACAACTTTTCCAGCAGCCTGAATATCCAGATCCAAATTCTAGTGTAGCAGCACGGCTCCCAACGCTCATTAAAAAGAATCTACTGCACACCAAACTGAGCCGACTCTCATAGCTTGCTCGGCACACCTGGTGCCTAAATACGCTAATGAGCCTGTCAATTCTGTAAAGCAGACGTGAAGGTAGAGAAACGGAGCTTTGATGCGTTCATGGACCCGAAACTGGTAGGAATTTCCCCCTAATAAACCACCCGGTTACAGCCACTACAATTTACACTGGCCAGGGGGAGGCCGTGGGGTGCCCAGGGCATAGCCAGGGTGGCCATAGCCACCCCCTGGTGGCGCCCTTGGTGTTTATTGTTGTGGTTGTGATAACATTGAGCAGAGAAGTGTAGTCAGTATGTGATGAGTCAGTGTACAGACAGCGCTCCGAGTCCACTCCTGTTAACCTGGATCCTCTGGTTTTACACTTTGCTAGAATCAATCTGATGATGGAGATGAGCTGACTCATTATTTTCTGCAGAGTAACGATGACCTCAGATCAGAANCCCAAAGGAAAAAAATACAAAGGAAGAATAAAACAGAGAAGATATTATAACATGCACATAAATAAATACTTCAAAATATAAGTAATTAAAAAATAAAGTTGAAGATTATAAAGGACAGAAAAATAAATAAGGTAAATATTACAAAGGCAAATAAATAAAGAAGCTAATTAAGAGTTATATACATTTATGTCTCACTTTTTTGTTATTTCTGTATTTATTTTTAAATATGGCAGAGTTGGTCCTTCATATGGTTAAACCTCCCACACGCTTTCAAATAGGTGTGCGGTGCGCTTTAAACTTGGAGGAACTCTGCTCTGGTATCCATCTTTGCACCTAGCTCTCATGCTCCACTCAGCAGGTCCATGCTCTGTCTTTATCCTTTTTTTCCTTCAGCCGTCTATGCACTCAATACTTAATAAACTTTATGTTCTTCCACCTCATGAGAGCTGGTTTGGAAACTTTATTTAATTTCCACCAAAAAATTACTATATCATATCCAAATAAATATTCCATTATTTAAATGTTTATTTCCATAAAGACCCATATTGAAATAGCACGAAGACCTTCTTGAAATATGTATGTCTTTAATTCCTCTTTTTTTATTAATTAATTTGGGATGTTGGTTAGGATGTATGAAGTTTGTCACTGACTCTGATGGAGGTTTTTTATTATTTTTATTTTGTAAAACATTCATATGATTTGTGTTTATCTGTCTAAACTTTATGTTCTTTCACCTCATGAGAGCTGGTTTGGAAACTTTAATTTCTATCAAAGTAATTACTTTATCATATCCAAATTAAATATTCCATTATCTTAATGTTTTTAGGTTAAAACTTTTCTCTCCAGTTGCTTCAACACATCTTTTATTCTTAATTCAGATTGAATGCTTGCAGTTTGTCAGAGATCAGCTGTGCTTCTCTGGGCTCAGTTCTGCAGTCCAACCCCTCCCATCTGACAGAACTGGACCTGAGCAGTAACAACGACCTGAAAGATGGTGGAGTGAAGCAGCTGTGTGGTTTTCTCCAGTCTCACCTCTGCAAACTACAGACATTGAGGTCAGTCACCATGTTTTAGTTTAGTTCTGATATTTCTGACTGGTGAAAGCAGCCTTTGATAGAGTGGGTCATAATACCCTGTTATCTGGTTTGGATCTGGACTGGAAGGTGGAGGCATTGTTAGGCTTTAGTGTCCCTGCCCATCTGGAGATTCTTCCAGATAATTTCTCCCTTGTTTTTATGGCCAAATGTTTTGATTAGAAAGAAGAAAAATCTGCTGATAAAGAGGAAGGTAGAAGAAATCAAAAACCCGGATGTGCCATTTCGTTTAAACCATGGATGTATTTCTGAGCTGAACTCACATTTCTGAGAACTTTGAACTGAACGATGCAGTTTTTCAAGTGAGGAACATCAAGTGAATAAAGCTCATCATGAGGTCATTTAACGTTGTTCTCTTTAAGGTGAACTAAAGATTGTCCCGTTTTTT
>NW_015153785.1:0-4196 GCF_000732505.1 Cyprinodon variegatus | reverse complement strand
AACATGAATCAGTTGATCTGAACCTGCTTGAACTGAGTTCAGAACCAGTTCTGGTTCAGGGAGGACTGGGTCAGCACTGGTAGAAGGTTCTAGATCTCTTTCTAACCTTTATCAGGTTAGTTATTCCACAGGATATCTTTAAAATAGTTCAGTTGATATTTCTGTGAAGAATTTGATAGAATCAGCTGGGAAACAAAGTTGATATCCAGGGGTGCACATAACTGGTACACAGGTATGCATGCACGTCAAAAAAGACATTTGACCCAAAGCCAGCTGTAGACCTGTAGATGGAGACAGCTAATCGGAGGCTAAACCAAGGACAGGGAAGTACATCTGCAGCATCATTTACCACACAGGAGTCTGAAGCAGAGGACAGTGGTAGCAACACTGAGGAGGACATTGAGGAAGACTGAGCTTAAGAAGATCACACTACATATGGGGTGAGTAACAAACACCATCTTCTGGTACTCACCTGAGTAAATCATCCAAAATGTTATGTGCAACCCTGTTCATATCTTCTATTCTAATAAATCTTTTCCTGAGTTGGTCTTTGGACTTGGAGACTTCAGTTCATATCCTAACATAGAAAGCAAAGCTGAAGTTGGCAGAGTCATGGAGGATGGAAATGAACTGGACTTCCTGTCATTCATTTTCAGGGTGTTATGGCTCAGGGTCCTAAAAACTGGAGACCATGCCACAAGGTGCAGAAAGAAACATTGATTTAGGATCAAACCCAGGTTAACAAAAAGTAGAATGGATGGAAGTGTCTGTATCAGTGGGGTAGAGCAAATTATTGGCTCTGTGTGATGAAGGTTAGGATAAAGATGAAGGTAAAAGGGATTAAGATGAAAATAGTGATGATCATGAAGTCGAAGATGATGACGATGAAGGTGATGATGATGAATATGATGATGACAATGATGAAGGTGATGATGGTGATGATGATGATGAAGGTGACAATGATGAAGGTGATGACGATAAAGATGATGGTGGTGATAATGATGATGAAGATGGTGATAATGATGAAAACAATGAAAGTGATGAAGGTGATGATGAAGGTGATGATGAAGATGATGATGAAGGTGTTAAAGATGATTATGATGATGATGATGATTATGACAATGATGAAGGTGGTGATGATGAAGATTATGGAGGTGATGATGATGATGAAGATGATGGTGATGATGATGGTGACAATGAGAAAGGTGATAATGATGAAGTTGATTTTGTTGATGATGATGAAGGTGGTGATTAAGATGGTGATGAGGATGATAAAGGTGATGATGGCAATGAGGAGGGTGATGATGATGAAGTTGATGATTGTGAAGGTGATTATGATTAAGGTGATAATGATGATGATGTCCAGCAGCATGGCGTCCATCAGGGGGGCATGGAGAGAGAGAAAGAGGCAGGGATTTCTATCCTCTGTTCAGGATCCCCATCACCATAACCTGCAATGAGGAGGAGCAAACAGGGCAGAAACACCAACACACAACCCAGCTCACAAGGCCTAGGGCTGAACAAAGGGTAGCTGACACACACTGTGTGCAGAGATCCACCTAGGCAAGGGCCGCTACTGAGCTCCAATAAAAGCAATAGAAAAGAAAAAGAACTCTGAAATACAGACCAAAACATGGAAGATGAAAAGAGATACGATCAGTACAGGTTCATCATCAACAGGATGCTATCTTCACTTTTTTTCATTTCACACTTTATGTGATGCAGAGTTAGAAAAAATCTTAATGTCAGTTTTTCCAATATTGTGCAGCCCTACTGTGGAACAATTGATCATCTAGTTCATAGGTGTCAAACTGGCCTGCGGGCCAAATTTGGCCCTTAGTGTAATTATATTTGGCCCTCGAGGCAATTTCTAATTAATATTAGAGTCGGCCCGCCAGTATTATATGGTGGCCATGCTGGGATGCCGCATTCACTGCTTATCTACTACAAATCCCATAATGCTCTGCTGTTTTTTTGGCACGTCAATCAGGACAGAGGCAGACACGCCTCCTCCTCTGTGTCAGTAGCATTTCGGTTGAAAGACCCGGCTCACCCAGCAACCCCAAACCACAATGCGACCTCAAACTACAGCTATCACTGTTACCCTACCAAAAAATGGTGAAAAGAAAGGCAGAAAATAGAAATTTTCTGGACAGGTGGGTGACAGAATATCTATTTACATTTGTAAAAGACAAGCCTGTTTGTCTTGTTTGTGGAGCCAACGTGTCAGTAAGTAAGGAGTACAATATTAGATGACACTATGAAACGAAACACCAGGGCAAGTATAAGGACTTGGACACGGCTCAACAGAGCCAGAAAAGGAGATCAAAAGAGGTTTGGTTTCACAACAGAAAATGTTCACAAAAGCTACAACACAAAGTGAAGCTTCTGTAAAGGCAAGTTATAGCGTTGCAGAAGAAATCACCAAATCAGCCCAAACTTTTAATGAGGGAGAGTTTGTAAGTGAAGAAGTGCATGATGAAGTTTTGTGACCAAGTGTGCCCAGAGAAAAAGCAAGCTTTTGCAAACAAAAGCCAGAGCAGAAACACAATAGCTGAAATCACATGTGAGCTTGCCCCAATCTAAATGTCCAGTTGATAGGGAAGGGAAAAGATTTTGTTTCTTTTTCCCTTGCTGTGGATGAGAGCACTGACGCATCTGATACTGCACAGCTGGCAGTCTTTGTCTGCGGCGTGGACTCAAATCTGTGTGTTACAGAGGAGCTTTTGGGATTTAAATCCATGCATTGCACAACCACAGGGAAAGAAATCTTTGAGGAGGTTTGCAAATGTGTAATAAACTTGTAGAATAAACTTGTGGCATTAACCACTGATGGTGCTCCAGCGATAAGTGGTAAAAATAATGGACTGGTGGGCAGGATTCGTGAAAAGATGCAAGAAGAGAACTGTGCAGGTGAAATATCTGTTTATCACTGCATCTTACATCAGGAATCTCTGTGTGGTAAAGAGCTAAAGATGGAAGACCACAGTAACACAAGTTGTTAACTTCATAAGAGCCAAAGGTCTAAATCACCACCAGTTTTAGTCTTTTCTGGAAGAGTGTGGTTCAGAATACACAGATGTGCTGTATCACACAGAGGTGAGATGGCTGAGCCGCGGGAAAGTGCTCAACAGATTTTTCAAACTGCGTGAAGAAATATGTCAGTTTCTGGAAATTAAAGGGAAGGACACAGCAGAGCTCCGGGAGCAAAAGTTTCTGTGTGAGCTTGCCTTTCTGTGTGACATCTCAAGCCAACTTGATGCGCTGAACCTGCAGCTGCAAGGGCAGGGGATGCATCATCACAGACATGTATGCGTCAGTGAGAGCTTTTAAAACTAAGACGTGCCTGTGAGAGAATCAGATGCTGTAAGCAAACTTGGGCCATTTCCCCTGCTGCCAAACCATAAAAACACAGATCTCTACCGCCGTGTGCGCACAGTTTGCTGTAATACTTAGTGTGCTCTGCGCTGAGTTTAGCCGGCGATTTGGGGATTTGGATGTCCAGAAACTTAGATTTGAACTGCTCAGTAATGCCTTCGCAGTTGATGTGGAAAAAGCACCAACCAACCTCCAAATGGAGCTGACTGAACTCCAGTGTGATGAAACGCTGAAGCCAAAGTTTGATGCTGTTGGGGCCGCACAGTTTCCACAGTTCATCCCTGACACGATGCTTCAGCTCCGCACCAAAGTTGCTCAATTGCTCTCCATGTTTGGTAGCACTTATCTATGTGAGTAACTTTTCTCCTCAATAAAGATGTCTGACAGGAGACGTCTGACTGACGAACACCTTTGTTCAATAATGAAGGTTTCCTCAGCTCAAACCCTGAGCTCTGACATTGATGAACTGGCGTCCAAGAAAAGATGCCAGATATCTGGCTTGCCCGCATCAGAGTAGATCAGTGTGTCACAAAATGAGCAATAAATAAGTTTTCTATGCACCTTTCCTTGTTACTCCAAGGCCTGAATGGTTTATTCATAGTCATGTTATTTCATTTTCAAATTTATTAGCCTGTGTACAAAGCTAATTTCAGCTATTCAATTTTTTATTTAAATATTATTTAATATTCCATTGATATGCTTTATTATTGTTTTTAGCAACTCAATTTTGCACGCCTGCACTTTGAAGTTATATAAGCCTTGCTTGTTCAGTATTTATTGTTAAATCAAAACTTGTTGGGTTCATATTAAAAGATTTA
>NW_015153784.1:4922-8069 GCF_000732505.1 Cyprinodon variegatus | reverse complement strand
AATAAACCAAAAGAAAATGACCCAAACAGGGTGGAAGGAGGGGGTCTGGATGGAGGGGGGGGAGTTCAAAGGAAAATAACAGTAATTCAGGGAGGAATTCAGACGGGTGGTCCGCCTTGCCACCTAGAGAAAATATGAGGTTCTTAGGTCACCACCTTTGGTGCTGGCTGACCAGAAACCAAATGAGGTGAAAGGAAAGGATATAGGTATTCCCTATCCCCGTAAAAGAAAAAGCTCAAAAAGTTCAGATTCAGAAGTTGGGGCGGGAACACCGACAGGATCTGAGTCCATGGATGCCATGGTCCAAGGACAGGTCAGGCAAACAGATCAGAACCAGAACAGGCGGGCTCAGAGGTCCAAAATCAGAACGGGTCATGATCAGGCAATCAGAACACAACCAGGTAAGCTAGAGAACTCTCACCAAAGAATAATCTGGCAATGATGACTGAGAGCAGGCAGGGTAAATAGAAACTGGAGCAGGTGACACAGAAACTGGGCGGAGCTAGGCAGGTGAATAAAATGAGTAATCAAACCAGTCATCAGCACTAAGATCATGACAGTCAGTCTGCTGTGGAGAGGCTGATCTCTTCCTCCATCCTCTGCTGAGGTAACAGCATCAGAGCTAATGGCTGAAAGAAGCTGATAAAGAAGGTCGGCTCTGTTCTAGGAACTCCTCTAGAAACTCTGGAGATGATTTCATACAGGAGGATTCTTCATTAAGTGTAGAACATTCTGGAAAACAGTGACCATCCTCTTCATCAGACTGATCAACATCAACATAGCGTCTTCAGTCAGAGGTTTCTCTGTAAACAGACCTCTACAGGAGATCCTTCCTGCCTAAAGCATCAATATCTTCAACAACTGGATGAAAAAAGTTGATGAGTTATTGCAGAATTTCAGTTCTTTTTTGGATCAGTAATGAATGAAAAATAAATGTAAATATTCTCTTTCTGTTGGCAGACTCTCTTAACTGCTCCAAACCAAGCAAAATACATTTATTTAAAGGAAAAAATGACTTACTTCTATTTCATTTTTGCTGTGGTTGCCTGTCATTTAACAGTAAGTTTGTGTGTTCTTCTTTTTTCTGTATGGATTCTCCTAGTCTCCTTTTTGCTCATGAACATTTGGACGGGTCACCTCCAACCATCTGGTTCTCCCCTCCAATCTTTAACATCTTATCCAGCCAATCAGAAGGATAAAACAAACCATAACAGACTATTTCCTTTCATATGGTGAACATGGAGGGACGATCTCTCCTCAGACCTCCTCAGATCACCTCAGTTTTTTTCTCGTCAATGTTTTTGCTGACTGGTTTCTGAGCAGCAGGTTTTGTTTTGGTTTATTTCCTATTATTTTATGTCTGTTGCGCTTGTCCTCCAAATATTTGAAATGCAAAATATATTTTTTTATTTGGGTCACATACTTTTTGTCATGATGGGACTCTGAGATTAAACCCACATCCAGAACACACCACGGATACGGGAGTAAAAATTCAAACAGTTTATTTGGATAAGCACACACACAGAGTAATTGTTTGCACTGGTACTGATGCAGGTCCGGGACTGGATTCTCAGAGTTCTTCTGCAGAGAAGGATAGTTTGGTTAGCTAGGTAACTATGACGTCTTGACAGGGTTTTGATTCAGAGTTGTACCTGATGAGGTTCAGACTGATCGGTGGAGAGGGGGAACCGGTTGGGTCCAGAGACTGTGGGTTCAGCAGAGAGCTTAGCAGCGGCTGAGCTTAGCTTCAGGCTAGCGAGGTTCAGACCTTGAGTAATTCTCCAAGTTCTCTCCTGAGAACTAGCAGGGAGATTCAGACTGAGGATCTTCAGTTTTGGCTTCTTAGGGCAGGCAAGCAGGTTTCCAAACATGAGCTCCTCCAGAGCTACAGACTTCGATCAGGTTTCCTATAAGGCAGAGAAGACAGAGGCAGGTTAGAATCAGGTTACTCTCCAAAGCAGACAGAGATTCTATGTGCAGGCTGAGGATCAGGTTCTGCTAACCAAAACTGGTCAACACTCTGACGCTGAAGTCAGGTCTGGTCGCTGCATATGTAGCTGGTCTCCTGATGGGCTGATGATCCTCAGGTGTGCAGGAGGCTCCAGCTCAGGAGACCCATGGCGCTCTCTGCTGGAGACAGGTGGCAGATCTCCAGATCCCAACAGTAACACCCCCCCCCCCCTCAAGGGCGGATACAAGACGCACCAGACTAGTCCAAAAAAAGGAAAAAACAAAAAACAACCCATCCAGGGCGGGCGGAGGGGGAACCAGGCAAGGAGGGCAAGACACAACAAAAACATAGTCCAAAACCAAAAACAACCCACCCAAGGTGGGCGGAGGGGGAGTTAGGCAAGGAGGGCAAAAAACAAAAACAGAATCCGGAACAAAAAACGATCCACTTACGGTGGACGAAAGCAAAGAAAGTCTCTGACAATTTATTAGGCAGAGTCTCGGGTGGCCGGCCGTGGGACTGGCAGCAGAGCGGAGTCTCTGGTGGCCGGCCGTGGGGCCGACAGCGGGGCAGAGTCTCTGGTGGCCGGCCGTGGGGCCGAAGGCATGGCCGACGTTCCGGTTGCCGGCAGCGGGGCCGGAGACGTGGCAGAAGTTCTGGAGGTTGGCTGTTGGGCTTTAGGCGAGGCAGATTCACAGGAGGTCGGCTGCAGGTCCGAAGACGTGGCATAAGTCTTGGAGGCCTGCCGTTGGGCCGGAGGCGAGGCAGATGCTCAGGAGGCCGACCGCGGGGCCGGAGACGAAGCAGCGTCTCAGGGGGCCGGCCGTGGGTCAGGTGGCATAGGAGGGTTATGGGTGGACGACATCTCCGTCGCTGCTGACTCCTTGGGGAAGGACGACGTCTCAGCCGCCGTTGCAGGATTTTAGGAGGAGGACGATGCCCCAGTTTAAACAGGAAGCCCCAAGGGGAACGCCGACCCCTCTTCAGCGGCTCAGCAACAGTCTCAGAGGGGGCCACGGACTGCGGCTCTGGAACTGGAGCAGGAGGGATCGCCGACTGCGACTCAGAAACAGGCTCTGAGGTGGCCGCCGACTGCGGCTCAGGAACAGGCTCTGAGGTGGCCGCCGACTGCGGCTCAGGAACAGGTTCTGAGGTGGCCCCCGACTGCGGCTCAGGAACAGGCTCTGAGGTGGCCG
>NW_015153784.1:1611-3691 GCF_000732505.1 Cyprinodon variegatus | reverse complement strand
ATCCAGCATTGAAAAAACCGCCCATGGCGGCAAAGGTTCAGTCTCTGAAGAGGCTTGCAATGCTTGCGGAGGACTCTTGGTGGTCAGGGGCGCCTGCAGAGAGGTCCTAGGAGGCGTAAAATCACATACCTCAAAGTCTGACACCTCTTTAAAGTTCTGCTCAGGGGTCTCTGGACGGCACAGAGCTAACTCAGGGGTCTTTAGATGGCTCAGAACTGGCTCAGGGGTCTCTAGACTGCTCAGAACTGGTTCAGGGGTCTCTAAACGGCACAGAGCTGACTCAGGGGTTTCAAAATGGCACAGCGCTGACTCAAGACGGCTCAGGGCTGGCTCAGGGGTCTCTAGACGGCTCAGAGCGGGCTTACGGCGACGCCGTCTCTTACGTCGGGGGTTCTCAGAATTTGGGCTAATGGGTTCTGGTTTACAGACTGATTCTGGCAAAAGGCTAACAGGTGTGCAAATGGGTTTGGACGCAAAGCTAACTAGTTTGCTATCAGGTTCACAAACTAGTTCTGGGTCTAGGCTAACTGGATTAAAAATGGATGGTGACGCTTGTTCTGGCTGGCAGAGAGAAAAATGAGGTGGCATGAAGGGGAAGAGATCGTCTCTATCCCCATAATAAAAATTCCAGAGGTCAGACTCCTGAATGTGGGGAGCTCTGACTCTCTGGGGTTCTGAAACGGGGTCTGGCTGGCGGGGAGCTGAATGTGGTGGCATGAAGGGAAAGAGATCCTCTCTATCCCCATATAAAAAACTCCAAAGATCTGACTCCTGGATAAGTGGAGGTCTTATTGTTTGTGGAGTTAAACGTGGTTCTATTTTAGTTTTCTAACGGATGGTTCTAGGTGATGATCATGTAAGTGGTGGCTGAAACGGACTGAACTGGGCTGAGATGGACTGAACAGGGCTGTACAGAGCTGTACTGGGCAGGACTGAGCTGGACTGGACTGGACTGGGCTGAACTGGGCTGAGCCGGGCTGAACTGGACAGAACAGGGCTGGAACGGGCTGAACTGGGCTGAACCGGGCTGAACTGGACTGAGCCGGACTAAACTGAGCTGAACAGAGCTGGACAAGGCTGGACTGGACTGAGCTGGGTTGAGCTGGGGTCCTGGATATAGACCTGACTCTGGTTCGTATTTTGTAATCCAGGTGGTCTGCAACACAACTGAGCTCATCTAAGGTCTCAGGTTCCTCGATTTTAGCCAGCTCATTCTTAACGTCTTCATTTAAAGCGTGGAAGTAAATGTTTTTGAGCATGGAATCAGTCCAACCGGAAGTAGCGGCTCTGACCCGGAAGTCAACAGAAAAATCTTCTAGGGATCTATTCCCCTGTTTAAAGTTCGACAGACCCTGAAATTTAGCAGATTCAGAAAAAGCTAGAGAGAATTCTTTCAAAAAATTTTCATATGTACAAGAAACACTGGATTCAGAAGAAAAACTGGTCTTTGCACCTTTGCGGGCTTTTCCTGATAATCATGACAGGATAAAGGTTGTTTTTTCCTTGTCGTTTGGAAAACTGGAAGGAGAGAGTTAAAAAAACAAATTACATTGAAGCAGGAATCCGTTAAGTCTACTAGGTATGCCAGAATACCTTTCAGGAAGTGAGGGACGGAGTGCAGGAAGTGACGGACCGAATTCCGGAAGTGACGAGACTGGCTCTGACCCTTGAGGCGGAGTTGACTCCGGAACCGGAAGTTGAGCTGGCGCCATGTTGCGTTTCCCACGAAGCCTGCAAATTATTGAAAAGTTTGATTATTAAACTCCAATCAGGTGTTTAACTCACGGAGGGTTGAATCGTGTTCCTGGATCTGAACCGCTTGCTCCTTGATTAACCTCCGTGGGGTGTCTGCTGGGTTTTGTTTGTGGCCGGAGTGTTCTGTCATGATGGGACTCTGAGATTAAACCCACATGCAGAACACACCACGGAAACGGGAGTAAAAATTCAAACAGTTTATTTGGATAAGCACACACACAGAGTAATTGTTTGCACTGGTACTGATGCAGGTCCGGGACTGGATTCTCACATTCCTTCTGCAGAGAAGGTTAGTTTAGTTAGCCAGGTAACGATGACGTCTATG
>NW_015153784.1:0-1316 GCF_000732505.1 Cyprinodon variegatus | reverse complement strand
CTCCTTTTCTAGAAACATTTAGACCCAGACCTGGATCTCTGGAAGAGTCCCTCTGAAACCAGCCTGCCTGCCTGCTCTCAGTATCAGACCTGAAGAACCATACTCACAGTCATCGACCGTTTTTCCAAAACCTGTCATCTCATTCCCCTCAGAAAACTCCCCACGGCTTTCCAGACAGCTCAATTTCTCATCAAGCACGTTTTTCGACTCCACGCTATACCTCAGGACATATTATCTGACAGAGGTCCCCAGTTCACAGCCCAGGTATGGAAGAATTTCTGCTTTGCATTAGATTCTAAATCATCTCTCACTTCAGGTTACCACCCCCAGTCAAATGGACAAACAGAACGCATGAACCAGGAACTCAAATCCACTCTCTGTTGCCTCACATCCACCAACCCATCTGACTGGAGCCAATTTCTACCCTGGGTAGAGTATGCTCATAATTCACACATTTCATCTGCAACTGGCCTGTCCCCTTTCCAAGTCTCCCTAGGTTACCAGCCACCTCTCTTCCCTGCTGATGAGGAAGATATCTCTGTTCCGTCTGTACACCATCACATCCGCCGCATCCACAAGATCTGGAAAGACACCATCACAGCCCTGAACCGAACATCCGCACAAAATAAGAAATTCTCAGATCGTAAAAGACGCCCTGCTCCCATCTACACACCCGGACAACAGGTTTGGCTTTCCACCCGTGACATTCCACTTAAATCCATGTCCCGCAAACTCTCCCCCAGGTTCATCGGTCCCTATAAAATCGCCTCCGTCATCAACCCATCTGCCGTCTGCCTGCACCTGCCACCTTCAATCCGCATCCATCCTACGTTTCATGTGTCACAGATCAAGCCAGTACTCACCAGTCCTCTGTGCCTGCCATCCGACTCCCCTCCACCCGCCCGGGACATTGATGGTCAGCCGGCTTTCACCGTCCGCCGGATCGTGGACTCCCGTCGTCGAGGTCGCGGTTGGCAGTACCTCGTCGATTGGGAGGGCTACGGTCCGGAGGACCGCACCTGGGTCCCGGGGTCCTTCATCCTGGACCCGTCGCTCATCGACGAGTATAAGGACTCTCTGCCTTCCACTTCCTTTGGACCGCCAGGAGGCGGTCGTTGAGGGGGGGTACTGTTGGGATCTGGAGTTTTGCCCACCTTTTATTTATTCTTATTTGCGTGTTTATTTGAACAGGGACAGTGCACATTAATAAACATTTCTGTAAATGAGCCATTGTTAGCTAAGTGGCTAATTTTCAACTGTAGTCCCTGGGCAAGGTTTAAAATGCCAACATAATAAAACAACAACATTAAAAATTA
>NW_015153783.1:6660-8074 GCF_000732505.1 Cyprinodon variegatus | reverse complement strand
GTCCCTCAAACGCATCAAATGGTCTGATTTGTGGTGATGAACAGCAAACGGTTCTGGTTCTGATCGGATCCAATATTCCGATTCTTCCACCTTATAGAAACAGAAACTCCTGCGTTTCGGTTCATTTACTAGAATAAATGTTGGTCCTCTGAACAAAAAGCCAAAGATTGTTTCCAAAGCCCTAAATGGCGTCCCAGGCATTTCTAAGAGCCACCATGATGCAACCACAGCGTCTCTGAGCAGGGCGGTTTGGACCCGGTTCTGGAGCGGAGAGACGGAGCGCTGTGTCACATGTTGAGCATCGCCTGGAGCTCAGCGTCGCCTGGAGCCTCATTCCTTCCACCAGACGTCAGCCAGACGCTGCAGCTGGAGCTTCCTGCATGTAGGAACGCGTTTCCTCGGGTCGCAGCGGGTCAGAACCAAACCTTTCCATCAGACCTCCATTCCAGGCAGCCTGATGTTCATCTCCATCCTCCTGCAGATCGCTGGGATCAAGAAGCTTTAGAGCAACCGGATGCTCTACTGCTGAGCAGAACATCGTGGAACCATCCAGGAACATCAGGGATGTAGGAGAACCTCCATCCAGGTTTAGACTTTCAGCCTTTGCTGACCAGAGAAGAAGCCTGATGTTCTCCTCAGAGGAGGACGAGTCTGCAGGCGGTGGGATCATGGTATGGGCTAAGATCATGTCTGATTTAGAAAAATTCAGCAGAACTTTTAGAGCAACATCTGCTGCCTTCAGGACCACATCTCCAAGAGGACCATGAAGCGTTTGTTAGGAGAAGGAATGAAGATTATTTCTGGACTAAGATGCAGATTTAATGGAACCAGAGAAAGAAAAAACATTTCAAACGTTACCAGGAAACAACAGATTGATCCACTTCCCTGGTTTCATGGATCAGATGGATCCATCAGACCCTTCTGGATCCATCAGACCCACCTGGATCCATTAGACCCTCCTGGATCCATCAGACCCTCCTGGATCCATCAGACCCTCCTGGATCCATCAGACCCACCTGGATCCATCAGACCCTCCTGGATCCATTAGACCCTCCTGGATCCATTAGACCCTCCTGGATCTATCAGACCCTCCTGGATCCATCAGACCCACCTGGATCCATCAGACCCTCCTGGATCCATTAGACCCTCCTGAATCCATTAGACCCTCCTGGATCTATCAGACCCTCCTGGATCCATCAGACCCTCCTGGATCCATCAGACCCTCCTGAATCCATAAGACCCACCTGGATCCATCAGACCCTCCTGGATCCATCAGACCCACCTGGATCCAGCAGACCCTCCTGGATCCATCAGACCCGCCTGGATCTTCTGAACTAGAGAATCCAAATGAAGATAAATGCTGACGTCCTGCTATAGTTCTATAGAACCGCGGCTAAGCCTCCTCTTCCTCACT
>NW_015153783.1:3730-5395 GCF_000732505.1 Cyprinodon variegatus | reverse complement strand
GTAGCAGGGAGGAAGTGACCTCATAAAAAGGTCCAAACACGGGATCCTGGCTGCTGGAAGGACGGCGCGGTTCAGAGGCGCCCGCTGAGGTCAGGGAGACTGAACCCTCTGCTGAGGTCCGTCTGCTGCAGACGGAGGAGCTGGGGTCCGATTCAGGGATCAGAAGCTCCTTAGGAGGTTCTGGAGCTTCACTCTGAGGAGCAGTAGAGTTCTGCCTCTGCTCCTCACAGACAGCTGGAGTCAGAACCACGGTCTGCGGGTGGGAAGGAACCGAACCGCCCTGATGTTCCCGGGGTCTCGGAGAACCGGGACTCTGAGGAGCAGCAGAAATGTTGGGGCTGCAGTTCTGGAGGACCAGTTCTGCCTGCCTGGGAACATCTGAGGAGGTCTGCATTTGATCAGCAGGACCAGGTAGGTTCTCCGGTTCTTCTGAAGACGCAGTGTCCTCCAGCTGAAGCTCTGGGATGGAGGCGATGGGAGCTCTTGGCGTTCCCTCTGATTCGGAGCCGTTCTGTGAGGTGAAGGACGATCCGATAGGGACGGAGGAAGACGTCTGGGATCGGTTAGAGGAGGGAGGAGGAGGAGACGGGATGTCAAACGTCCCGCTGGTGTCCAGCTCAGGCTGAGACAAACTGAGCTGCACCTTCCTGCGGGTCTGATCCAGGTCCTGGTCCAGGTCCAGGTCCAGACAGGAAACGGGAGTCTGTGGAGATCAGGGAGAGGTTCAGATCTACAGTCCACCAGAACCCTGCTGGTCCAGCAGAGCTCCTCCATCCGGAGGATCCCTGAGGAGCCCAGGGCCTCAAACAGGGACGGATTTAGATTTTTTGGGGCCCCAGGCCAAGGGGCCGTCCTCCCAGCTGGTTCTGTCATAGTGACCAACCAAGAGGAGAAAAACAACATGAATAAATCTGCTAACATGATGGGAGTTCAGTAAATACTGACCTGACATCATAAACTCTTTAATTCATCTCAAACATTTGATTTATGATTATTTCCCCATGTCAGGAAGAAGCAGAGAGCATGATGGGATATGTAAGCTCCGCTGTCTATTTCCTGTAGTTTAGCAATGCTAGCATGAGGAGCTAACCTCCCTGGAACTCGCTCTGACTTCCACAGATAAAGCATCAGAGCCCAGGCTGATCCCACAGCATGACAATTTGCATATTAGAAGCTGTAACCCACGGCAACAGGCCCCGACATGCTCGGCTCCCAGGGTTTAATGAACCTTTGCTGAATCTTTGCTGTTGGTGAAGCTGACAGGAGATATTTAGAATTATTTTATTGCTTAAATCTTTTTTCTGAAGTCGTTATATAAGACAGATGAAGAAACATAAAATGGTGAACAGATGAAAGGTAAACCAGAAACCCGAGGAGCGGGAGGCGGAGCTTTGGGCCTCCTGCCATGTCTAGAAGATGATCAAGGTTCATAGAGAAAAACCAGCTGCAGCTTCAGCTCTTCTCTGATTGGCTGCTTTAGGAAAGACCTGATCTTTAACAGACGCAGCAGAGGCTCAGAGTCCTGCGCTCCTCCATCATCCAGAGGTTACCTGAAGCTCAGGTGAACGTCGCTCAGCTCTCCGTTCCTCCTGCTTTTTACTGGGATCTCATCTTGTTGGGAGGATTGGAAATTAGTTTAATGGAAAAGTCGCTCATATTCAGAAT
>NW_015153783.1:0-419 GCF_000732505.1 Cyprinodon variegatus | reverse complement strand
TATTGATGGACCATTGATGGACCATTGATGGACGACTGATGGACCATTGATGGACCATTGATGGACCATTGATGGACCATTGATGGACCATTGATGGACCATTGATGGACGACTGATGGACCATTGATGGACGACTGATGGACCATTGATGGACCATTGATGGACCATTGATGGACCATTGATGGACGACTGATGGACCATTGATGGACCATTGATGGACCCTTGATGGACGACTGATGGACCATTGATGGACCATTGATGGACCATTGATGGACAATTGATGGACTATTGATGGACCACTGATGGACTATTGATAGACAATTGATGGACGACTGATGGACTATTGATAGACAATTGATGGACCATTGATGGACGACTGATAGACTATTGATGGACGACTGATGGACTATTTATGGACC
>NW_015153782.1:6516-14595 GCF_000732505.1 Cyprinodon variegatus | reverse complement strand
TTAATGAAATAAGCAATGCCAATTAATACATTTTAATATATCAGTGGAGTGCCTTAAAGCCATGATCCATCCTGCTGACTGACACTTTCTGAATCACTGCAAAACAAAGACAAGTCCAGACGACTGGCTGGAGATGCATTTCTGTGGAAAAGCAGCCGAGCTGTGTACTCGGTCATGGAAACAGATTTATGGTAAATGGTAAACGACATGTACTTATATAGCGCCTTTATTCAAGTCAGGAGACTTTGACCAAAGCGCTTTACGCTACATTCAGACATTCACCCGTTCATGCACACACTCACACACTGATGATTCAGATTACTGAACAAACTTAAAGCCTTCAGGCATGTCAGCTGTTCCTATACTCAAGTGCATGATTGTTTATATTGAGGGGATTAGCACACATTTGAGTCGTTTGTATGAAGATGTGGGCTTAGATACACAGAAGCATGTTTTCTCTCTGGTTAGTCCTTCCTTTTTCTTTTTTTCCGTCCAGATCAGGGTTTAACAGAAGCTCCTGCATCATATATGATAATAAAATCCTTACAACAGAAATGTATTTATTTAGACCACAGTCAAACTGGGTCATGGTATCTGCAGCATTATGAGTTCGGAGCATGTTGCTTTTTTTTGTTTTTTTTTCCAGATCTGCAAAATCAGCCTCCCTATATCTGATCCCAAATAGGATTCCAGCATTGTTCGTTTGGATTTTTGTCCGTTGAAGGTATAGATCTATTCAGGTGTTGCTCTTTTAGTTTTAGTATCCATGAGGTTGTTGTAGATTGTTTGCGCTGATTATTCTGTTCAGATATTTTGGTTACCATGGCATATTTTTTACTTTCAGTTGCAATTTCCAAAAATCCTCTGCAGATGTTTGTTGGGTGTTTTCTTGAAATGCATTGACCTTTTCATGGCGGTTAAGGGGGCTGGTAACAGCTTGTTGTTCCACTTCGAACAAACTTTTGTTTTCCTGCATTTAAGAATTTCATACTTCTGACCACTATTCATGCAAAATCTGTCCCTTCTGTGTGTTTGGCTACAGGTTTATTTTATCTTTTGACATCATGCTGTTTTTCCCGGGCATGCAGTTGAAACGACGTGTTTTTGGTTTAACGTTTAACTCTTGGGTTCACCGAGAAACTCGCAATCACCATAAAAACTGTAATTTGTGGCCTTGCAGGGGGTTATTAGGAGGGTGAAAGTGCAGCATACAGAACTCAGCACAATATTATGATGTATGAACACAGCAATGACTTCATTTAGGGTTTACTGTTGCAGCTCCTGGTGGTCTGAATCACTCATCAACGAAGAATAATGATCCAATCAACTTCTTGTGTCAATGTTGGGATATCCTATTCAGAACTTTTTTCTCATCCCTGATTTTTAACTAAATTAGTCAAGATCAACTCTATATGGAGTCCAAGTCTGATGCCTGTATTAGAATAAATGTATTTGCTTAAAGAAGGCAAAAACACACATTTTTTAAATCAGTATTTATGGTCTGCATGGATTTTTTTTTTGTCCTGCTTAACTAATTTACCAGTTATGATCCAGATGGTGCGAAACTGGTCTTTCTGAACTAAGTACTTCATTTAAACAGGAGTTTCTGCAAGGCAATGTTTTATTTCTTGTTTAACATTAACCTACAGCCTTTAGTTCATTACTTCTCCCTCCTGCTTCTATGTCATGTTGAGCAGCTAATCCTTGCATGTTTACTCTTTGTTTTGCTGTGACTCAGTAATTTAACTAGAATATCTACTCAGTTTAATTCCAGGTAACTGTGAGAGGTCAAAACTTGACGCATGCAACATAAACTTAGTAATGTCATCCAGGAACAAGTATTTTGACGCACTTTTTTATTTGTTTGTTTAAAAAAAACTAAAAAAAAACTTTGAGATGTATGAAAATAACCTTGCATGTCCTCCATTTTCTGTTTTTCTCAGACCAATAAAAGCCTGATTGGTGCACTCCTATTTATTAATTTTCAGTTCTGCTAAAACATGTCTTTTTATGTCAAACAGGTGTTGCGAGTGCAGCGCTTCACTGTCCCACTGGTATTATGAGAAAGATGGACGGCTTTATTGCAAGAGGGATTACTGGGCCAAGTTTGGGGAGCTGTGCCACGGCTGCAACGACCCGATCACCACCGGTCTCATCATGGTAAGAGCAGACTCATCTCTCAGCGGCCCCGCTCCCCCGCTGGCTCTTTGTTAGCTGATAAAACTCGAGTTACACCAGGCCAACACATTTTTGTCGGCCTGGTTATTGTGTGACAACATGTGTGGATGCATGCCAGACCTGTAACTGACCCTGATCGCGTTAGCTGCACCAGATTGTTTTCCAGACCACCTTTGAAAGCAAGGGCTGTTCATGGGATAGAAGGGCAGATCGGATTGACAACAGATTGGTGACAGAAACGGATAAACAACCTAGTCTCTTTCTGTGGAGAAGTGCTGCTGCATTATTGAGAAGACAAGATACCACAATCAGAGACTTTCTGTTTGGTGATTGGTGACTTAATCACAAATTTCCAAAGCTTGAGTAACGATTTTCATAAAAATCAGAAAGACTTTGTGCAACAGAAGCAGAAATGCAGAAAAAATGTGTATGTTTGCCTAAAAACAAGCTGATGTCTATGCAGAGATCTCCTTGTAATGCTAATTAAAAACTGATATTGGAGCTTAAGGCTTTTTTCACACCAGAAAGGTCCTTTGGTCCACTAGTTTGGTCTTGACCAAATGTTGACTCTATTTTTCTCAAATGTATTTATATTTAAATTTCACTTTTTGCAAATGGACTATAACTCACTTTAACGCCTCTTAAGTGAGGATCTTTGCTTGATTTGATCAGGAATGACTACAGCAGCAAAGGCCTGGAAATGAAGGGAAGCTAGGAGACCTGCATGCAGCACTAATATTTTGCATATTTATCCTGTTGTTGCAGCTGTAAAATCACACAGCGTCAAGAGCAATTCATTCAACATAGATTTCAAGGCTTTTTTCTTAAATTCAGAGACAATGTCTCCAATTGCTGAGACCCACCACTTGCTGGCAGTAGTGGAACTAAGAAACGGATATGATTTTTGATGCTAGTTTACTACTGTGGGATGCTAAATCCAAAGAGCCGTGTACTTTTTTCTTTTGAGTTGGACTGGGGCTAGTTTGTATACATACCTTTAAGAAACCTGCAGCAGAGTCTGTTTGGAAGCACAAAGAGTGTGTCTTGGACTGGTTGTTTGGTTCAGCCCAGAAACGCTGGTCTGTTTAAAACAGGCTAAATTTGCCAGGTATGATTACACCCTGAATCTGATGCAAACTAATTAAAGACCCACCAAAAATGAACTGGAAAAGTCTTTTTTCTTCTTTTTTCATCAAGTTTAGAATTATATTTTTATTCTGTTATTCTGTTATTATTTTTTTTAGATTTCAAGTTGATTTGAAAATGGTAACAAAAAATGTCGTTGAACAAGTTGTTGACAAAACATTTATTCTCTGCTGCTTTTATGATATGTTGCTTTTTCCTGAAAACGGCATTACTTTTGGAAAGGACATTTAAAAAAATAAAAAATGATCAATTGCAGGTTTTAAATGTGAGTAAATTTAAACATAAAATCTATGATATAGTAAAAATGGCTTAAATTAGATGGATGAAAATGTTGTCATTTTGAACCAAAATGTTCATCCCTTCATGTAGTTTGTAAAAAGTAAAAAACGAATTTCCACAAGTAGATCAAGGGCAGTAAAATATTTATTGCATCTTTGATTTTTTTTTTTTTTTTTTTAGCATTTATGCTTGGAATTAATTATAAGGGCTAACTTCATATTTTATTGTTTTATTTCAGTCATAATGCAACATCAACCATCAATGTTTGTTTGTTTAAATCTCAGAATTAAATTATAATTGCTAACAAACATGTAATGACCTTTTTCGGGAGATTGCACTAGAGTTAATTGACTTTTAAGGGGATTATTTCTGGTTAATAATTTTATCGCCGACTGTTTCTGTTAATTAAATATGACGCAGCAGCTACTCTTTGCACATAAATAACTTGATAAATATTTTTTTCTCTGCACCTTAGTGTGGTGTGTATGTTTACCTTACGCCACCTTCAGACAGACAGGCAGTGCACTCTGTGATGTCCCTGCAAAATAAACAAATTACCCAGAGAGATTGCTGCTTCTCTCTGCTCTGGTTTATTGCCCCTCTCACTCTCCAGAGACACTGATCAACTGCAGCTGCACTTTAACAGATTTGACATCAGTCAGCTGCTCAATCTGTAATGCTGAGATGACCGTATCAATTGTATTACCTTGTTGACCTTTTCACCAAGGTCACGGGTGTATGCCTGAGCCCATTGGCTACTGTGGCTCCAGAGCTGATAAGCATGAAAACAGTGCTATTTTTAAAAATTCACCGATGCCACCGCACACTAAAAAACACAGCTGTAAATAAAACCAGTTTTATGACGCAGCGATGAGTCACAGCCTGCAGAGACAAAACGTTAAGCCTGGTGGTCAGTCTGTTAGAAATGGGCAACCAGGGGCTTTGTTTTCATTTCAACTGATCTCATCTCCCCTATTTTTACAATTTCTGTCATACAGTCATGCTTTGCATTAGCTTTACTTTAGAAGTGTTGTTTCCTTGGAGAAGTGGGTTAAAGTAGCATTTTTTGGCAGAGAATCAAATAGATTTGAAGTAAATCAGGTTGTGTTACACAAACAGTGGCTCTGGTTTGGGTCTACAGTGTGAAATAACACAACTTTAGTAAATAGCTTTTTATTAATTGTTGTGGAACAGGATTCATACAGCATATTTTCTCTATTTCCAGTGAAATGTTTGTCATGTTATCTTTGTATGCAGTAGGCGTGATTATTGACAAGGGTGTTGCGATGCGATACGTGTCACAATACGATATAATCACGATATTGCAATATCGTTATACTGCAATATTTTTCCCCGCTATCAAAATGTATTGTATAGATAAAAAAAAGCAAGTTTTGTGAATGCTCATCAGAAGGTATTGATGATTTAGTTATTTAGGTAACCATGTTGTTTTGGGTTTGAGTCAGTCCATGTCTTCTACTGTGAATTCCTCATCTACAGATGTGGTGCTGCGCTGCACAGCAAAAATGGCTCCACAGCACTATCTGGCAGAGTGGCGGTGCAGAGGTAGCCCATTTTCCCTTATAATTAAAAAAGGTAAAAATGTTTTGTTTTATTTAAATTGATATTAAGAACTGAGACATCGATATTATAACGAGCAGCGATATATCGCCAAATTTTTTTTTTTTCTTCCACACCCCTAGTATGCAGCAATTCTTCTATAATCACATACTTCAAACAGTGGATGACCATTTTTTTTCTGTGGTATCATGTGTAAGTACATACAACAAATAAGTCACAAGCATCATCATAATATCTTTGAATGCAATGAGAAAGAGCTGCTTGGATACAACGTTTAATAAATTGTTATATTTGAAGTGTGAGGCGTTTATGCTCTGCACTTTGATCATATAGGTAACTGGAATTCAGATGCAGTCAGTGCCTAGACCTGATCTGTGTGTGGTTGAGAGAGTAGCGATAACAAAATGATTAGAACATTGTGCAATGCTAAAAAGAAAGGGAAGTTTTTAGAAAATTTGCCTTAAAGTATCACAATGAAATACTTTCCTGATATCATGCTGCTCTAGTTTTAGCTTGGCTTTATTTTTTCAGACTCCTCTTACCTTTTGAAGTAGTAAATCACTGTAATATTTAGGGCTGCAACTAACGATTATATTGCGAAAAATTTATCTGTTGATTATTTTTTTCAATGAATCGATTAATAATCACAGCAAAAGGCTCCTTAAAGAAGATTTTTTTATAGAATTAAACCAACTGAAACTTTTCTAGTTGAGGAGTTCTGGGTAAATCATATTGAGAGAAGAAAACATTTTTTTTTAAATCTTAAATACAACTTGTTTTTATATTGTTTTAAAATTTTGGTATAATTACTGCTCTAAGTGGGTTGCTCTTTCAGCTAAATGCATGTTTTACATTCTCTACACTCCAGTTGACGATTAATCGATTACTAAATTATTGGATGATTATTTCAATAATCGATTTATTAGATTAATTGTATCAGCTGTAGTAATATTTAACTATTATAATAAACTCTATTGCTGATTGTCAAAAACGACTGAGTAACTGCAGTACACCTTTAGACATTAGATATGTAATTTATTTGCAGGGAGATTCAAAACCTTAATTGATAGAGCTGAATGATTTTGCCAAAAATCTAAAATGTGATTATTTTTCACCACAACTGAGCTTTTATTTTCGATTTTCCTTTCTTTTTTTTTCTTAACTCACAGCTTGAAGAAGTTTCACCCCAGGCTTTTGGTTTTTGAAAGCTTGCTTACACAGAGTCCATTGTTAGAGGACTTTACTGTAACCATTGAGTGTAAAACTGTTTACTTTTACTTGCATGCATGGACCTGCAAGCTAGCTGCAAATCACTCTACCTTTCTGTATGGCGACATCCCCACTTCAAGCATTTAACCACCGCCTAAAGGGCTGGACAGAGAAATGTAGTGTCCTGTTCTTGTTAAATATAGTGTGATTAAAAATCAGTGCCTCTTTGATTTGAATATTGCATTTTGTTAAAATGTGGTCTTATTGCAAAAGCCATTAATTTCCTTGCCCTAATTATTGAAAGTTTTTTTTCATGTTTCATCGTATCAAAATGTATGACATAAAGTATCTGAATCCTTTTTTATATTTATAACCCTAATTGATTTTGAGGATCAAGATTTTAAGAATTCTTTTCTCTCATTAGTATCAAAGGGGGAAAAAAGGTTGTTAAAGGATCAGGTCAGGATTCACCTATCTTTAATTTTCTTTTCTACTGATTAGTGGTTTAATTACTCTACATTTGTTTCCACTTTACCATGTAAAGCCCCCCTTGTTGTTCAGGCTGTTTTTCTAAGATTTCAGAATATTTTGTGTTGCACAATAACACTGCATAATGCGGACTGTTTGTCTGTTGGCTCAGAATGAGCCTCTTATTCTCGGCAGTGTCAGTGTTGGGTAAATAGAGAGTCATTCAGCTGGAGAAATGGCTTTCAGTTATTTACAACCTTACTGATTAATGTGCTGGTTGAAGAGTCGACTGATCTAACATGAATTATCCCCCTTTTCTGCTTTCTGTTGTCATCCAGTCAGAGCTATTGGACCTGCAACAATCTCACATTTAGTTTTAGCAAATGTTAATGATGAATCGGGAACATTTGAATTATGCAGTCTTTGGTTTGGTGTTATCAGTGTGATGCAGAGACTGTGACATGATTTAGAGTTTTTGCAACAGTTCAGCTGTCTGATGGCGTTGGGGAAGAAGCTGTTTTGGAATCTGCTGGACCTGCATCGAATTCAGCAAAGCCTCTTTCCAGAGGGCAGCAGGGAGAACAGTTCATGGTGGGGGTGTGAGGGGTCATTGATGATGTTATGGGTTCGGGACACGCAGCGCTGGGATGAAATGTCTTTAATGGAGGGAAGAGGAGCCCCGATGATCCTCTCTGCTGTTCTCACTACTCTTCTCACCTTCTTCCAGTCTGAGGCGCTGCAGCCTCCACACCACACAGTGAGACAGCTGGTCAGAACACTCTCTATGGTGCTTCTGTAGAAGGTGGTGAGGATGGGTGGGGGGTAGGTGGGCTCTCCTCATCCTCCGCAAGAAGTACATGCACTCCTGTGCCCTTTTGACCAGTGAGGTGGTGTTTAATGTCCAGGTGAGGTTGTCTGTGATGTGCACCCCCAGGAATTTGGTGCCGCTGACCACCTCTACAGCTAAGCTGATGAGCAGTGGAGTTTGGTTAGGCCGGTTCTTCCTGAAGTCCAAAATGATCTCCTCTTTCTTAGGTAGTAAAATAAAATAGTGCTGGGATCTGTTTTGCTTTGTGAGGATCCAATTGAAAAAATGAAAAAAGCTTTTGTTTACCAAAAAGAACGTTGTTTTTTAATATGTTTGAGTTCATCTTCAGCTTTGACTCGCATCCAAACCGAGCAGAGGAACAGACTGGATGTAGAGAACAGCCCGGTATG
>NW_015153782.1:3262-5683 GCF_000732505.1 Cyprinodon variegatus | reverse complement strand
CTTTAGTGAGTGCTGCTTAGGTTACAGTAGTGAGCTCCACCACACTCTGAAGGCCATTTGATTGAGACGGAGAGAGAAAAAGAGTGAGAGGAGGCAAGTAAACATGGGTAAAATGGATTCCCTGTGTCTATATTTCATGTTGAAAATTGGCTCATAAATCCAGTGGCTTGATCTATGGAACTCGTCGCTGGCTGAAAAAACCTCCGAAAATGTGTAATTTCTCCCTTGACAGAACACAGCCGAAAGGCTATCTTTCTTTTGCCTCCTCCTCCTCCCCTGTCTCAGTCCTTCTTCTCTCTCTTTCTTCTTTCTCTCTCTCAGCAGCAGCCGGTTGTTGGATTAATGCTCTTCCCCTCCTCTCCTTTCATGCACCTCTCATATCTTCTTTTCATCCCTGCCCATCCATTTATTAAAACGGGGGGTTCTCTGCTGTACCTCTCAAGTTTATCTCAAATAACAAGGCTGATGTAAGACAGAGATTTAAAACTCTAGTCTAAACAGAAAAAAGGCAGGTAGAGACTCCCAGTAGCCCCGGTTTAGTTGGCTCAGCCTTCAACTCCATCTAGGCTCTGATGTGAAAAGCATGAGGCAGAACACTATAGGAGTATAATGTGGCTGAGATGGGAGCTCTTTATCAAGGCCAGACTGAAGCTTTAATCATGGCCTAAGAGGTGTTTTGGCTTTTTATCATAATTGAACTGTATCCAGGCTAATCACAGGCATATGTCACTGTCGACCGGCTGCTCGCCTACACCAGCCGGCCAAACTGGTAGAGGGGATTGAAAACCCAGTTAGGGGAAAAGATGTGATGGAGCCATGGCTGTCAAGGTAGGGTAGCACAGGACTAAAGGGAGCTATAATAGTTTTTAGTGTGTCTGGATACATGTTTGATCTATTCCTGTAGAAGGTTAGGACTCTGGGTTGGTAAGAAACCACAAATTTCCCCACTCAAAATTCCAAAAATGAATCCTCGTAATTTAGTAGCTTAAAACGAACATTTATTAAATGCACAATATTTCCTTTTGGCCTTTTAATAAGGATTATTTTGGAAGTGCTTAGAACACCTGGATGTGATTTTTATAGAGTGAGGTTGTATTGGAAATGCTGTGAAGATGGACTAGACATCTTAAAAAAAACAAAAACAAATAAATGGCTTCATTGAAAGTATTCAAATACCTCTATTATGATGGGTCTAATTTGTTTGGCCCACATGCAGAAGCACACAGAGACTGGGAAAAGTTAAACAGTTTATTAGAGGTTAAGCTGTACAGAGACTGGGAAAAAACAGTTCTTCAGCTCGGGGAGGTTCCAGCGATCAGGTGAACCGGAAGCGGAAAATCTAGGAGGAGATCAGAGTGGTGAGTTCAAGGACTTTGGGAAACTGGCCTATTGTCTGTAAACCAGGTTTGACTTGGACTCGCTGTGGGTCATTGGGAAGTTTGCCGGGGTTCCCGTTAGTGGAGGCTTGCTCTGTAGAAGGAGTTGTTCGTTGGAGGGTGGACAGGCAGACTTTGGTGGTCCTGAGGAGCAGCTGAGCAGACTGTCACTATGTCCCTCTAGTGAACGGCGTTCAGATGAGGAGATTTGTCACCTTTTCTGAGTGTGACGAAAGATTACCTTCCAAGACTAGAAGGGCCAGGCTATCCAGTGGATCTGTGATGTCCTGCCCGAGACTCAAAAGACAAAAACTTGGTTAGCGCTGAGAGCTCAGAAGATACAGACAATCAAAGTTAGACTCTGCAATCTCTGAGGGGTTAGAGTACCCAATACTAGCAAAGACTCGAGGAAGTGAAGACAGTCTGCTGCTTAAATACTCCACAGGAAGTGATGACCAAATCAGCTGCAGGTGTGAGAGATGAGAAGAACACGAAGCGCTCCAGACCAGCAGAGTACAATGGCACCATCTGGTGGATGCACGGAGGAACTGCAAAGAACAAAACAACTCCCACAAACTGGAACCCTGACAACCTCGACTTTATTTAGTAGCTACTTATCAGCAAAAATGGAATAAACAATTTTTTACGTGCATGTATTGACTCAGACAGTTGGGTGCTGAATCTCTCAACAAGTCATGCAGTGGAAATGGATTTGTGCAGTTTTTCTCTTCCTTATTTTTACTATATAAGAAAACAAACTGGCAAAGTCGAACACCTGGAAGCTGTACCAGTACCAGTCAATACCTGGAAGACTTTTAATTTACAGCAGTGGTATTTGTAAATGATCTGTAGCACAGCTGAAAAAAAGACACAGCTTACATTTCACAGGTTAAGGTATCTGCCACTGCAGATATAATTAGATTGCTACTGATTCCTCTGTTTGGTAAAGTTACTGATTCCTATGCAGAAAATGAGGCAGGATCTGTACATATATTCTCCAGCAACAGGCATAAAATGTCCAATCTAGACTCACGCCCTCATGCCC
>NW_015153782.1:0-1306 GCF_000732505.1 Cyprinodon variegatus | reverse complement strand
GGTCCATTCAATAAATGGTGTTTGAGGGTTGACAGGCAGGCGTGTTCAGCTTTTGCAGATCTTGAAAGAAAGCTCTTGGGGAAGAGTGGAAAGAGCCGTTGAGGGAGGAACAGGAGCCAGCCTTCAGCAGGAGGAAAACTAAAGGAAAACAGAGACAAGACTGGTAAGTAAGACTATCAGAACAAGTTCAACTAACTTGGAAGTCTTGAGGAGGGACCCAGTTACCACTGGTATAGGTTACCATCTGTTGTCTGCCTCAGGGAATCCACTCCTCTAAATACTGCTTCCTTGATTGTGGCTGATGAGTAACAGCTGGGAGCCTCACCTGCCTGGCACACCCTGAAAATTAAGGTGAGAAAACAGAAACAAAAACTCCAAACCAAAGCAGCTCTGTGGACAAAACAGGCGCAGGTTTTATATACCGGTAAATATCCTCTACTACGTTAAAATACCTCTACTGCATATTTAAAAATAGAGCGGGAGCAAAACTGAGTATGTTTGTGCTTTATTCATGTATTTATTACAAAGTATTAATCAAACCTGGGAGCTGGCCGTGAGACAGACACATCGCTGATGACACAGAGCGCTGTGATCACTTCTCTGAAACAGTTTATTGACACATAAATTAACTTAAAATGCAGAAATCTGCCGGCAGAATATGTTTGCTTTTATTATCGTGGTGCTTGCAGTTTAGATCATTTAGATAAAAAACACCTACCAGCTGCCGCGGTGAACCGCGAGGAGGCGACCCGGCCAGAGGCTGCTGTTGAATGGGATCCTACTGACAGTGCACCGCTGTATGTAGGGGTCTGAGCGGCTCCGACAGAAATAATATTGGAAGGCAGGATAGTAATCTGGATGAACTGACTGCAGTGATTAAGTTTTCAGGTGTACTTTCTCACTTAAAAACACATTAAAACTACTTTATTCCCACTGATCACAGCAAATAAAGCTGCAAGACAGAGAAAGGATATAGTAGCTCCGCCCAACGCGCGTTAGACACACTTTTGCACCGCGCAGCCAGAGCAGCAAAGCTGCTTCAGGCGCGCGTCAGAACTAACTGGTACAAGCAGCAAAAATGAAATAGCAGACGCGATTTTGAAGCTCTTGCTGCGTCCGGTGTGAACGTAGCGTTACTTTGAACGGACGGTTCACACCGATGTCGAGCAATTGAAGTTCCTTTGTCAGACCTCCTAGAATAACAGCAAGCACAGCGTTCATTTGTTTCACCATGTTTTTCACATCAGCTGTGAGATGGGCATGCATGGAGTTACAGATTAACAGCGATGGTGATGAGTGGAAAAAA
>NW_015153781.1:6077-8086 GCF_000732505.1 Cyprinodon variegatus | reverse complement strand
CAAATCTCAGTACACATTTGCAGATCTGAATACAGATTTGTGGATTTTCTACACATTTGCAAATCTCAGTACACATTTGCAGATCTGAATACAGATTTGTGGATTTTTTACACATTTGCAAATCTCAGTACACATTTGCAGATCTGAATACAGATTTGTGGATTTTTTACACATTTGCAAAACGGATTACACACAAGTAGTTTTACACATTTGCAGATTGTTGTACAGACACACAAATCTCCTCACACATTTACAGATTTATTTACACATTTTCAAATCCCACTGCACACACACAAATTGAGATACAGACACACAACTCTCCACACACATTTGCAAATATTAAAGCTACCATTTTGGCCCCATAAGCGCGCGCTGCTGAAACCGAAACTATTTCCTCCCTTTGACTCCATTTTGTTGCGCAGATATCTTAACGCTGGCTGTGGTGAGTAAAACTGTGTCTGTTTTAAGCTTTTCTCTGTGTTTACTGACTGTAAAGTAGCAGAGTAACAGCTGTGTTATTACTGTGTTACAGTGAGGGCCTCAGGCCCCCATGGCCCCCCTCTGACTGGAGTTTATCACTAGGTGATTTACTTCCTGTTAGTGACGCGCCCCAACTCTCTTTTCGCTAATTGTGAGTTTTTTTATTTTTTTATAATTTAGTTTTATGTAACCAGTAGCAGTGGCGGACTAAGCTAATTTAGGGCCCCAGGTGAAGTTCAGTCAGGGGTTCCCCTCTAATGGTGCGTTCTCACAGCAGCTTCCTGCAGCCTCACAGGAAGTTCACTGCTCTGCATTTCAGATGGACTGTTTACACCCTGGACAACATCATCAAATAGGAGAAGCTTCAGCTGCATGAAGCTGAAACCCTACAGACTGAAACTCATCAGACAGACTGAATGGTTATTGCTTCTTTAGTGCAGATTTATGCATTTAAAATAGTCACTGTAAAAAGAAGAATGAATAAATAAAAAAGATCACATGTGCTGCTGAAGCTGCAGAGATATTAGAGATTATTTTTAGGTCTCCCAGAGGTCAACTATCCCCCCATTAAGCTCCAAACTAAATCTAAATGATCTAGTTTACTTTTTCATTGCTGCTACATTAGACTTAGACTCAGCTTTATTTATCCATTGGGATTACTCCTTCAGGGAAATTCTGCCATTAAAGATAAAAATACAACAGACAATATAAAATGAATAAATGTATTATTTGTACTGATTTGGTTTTAAATTATTATTTTTAATTACAGCTGAGGATGTCCATTAGTGAAATGGTCCCTTGAGAAGTGGGCCTATTGAAACCCCTTTTTTAATGCAGCCCAGAAATAATGACATGTCAGACTGATCTATGATGTTTACCCCAACATTCCTTTATACTATTTACTTAATGTCATATAATTTCTGCTATTTGATCACAGGAGGGAAGGATTATGAAATAACTAAACGCTTGCCCACAGACTAGTGAGAGATAATTATGGATTGTGAGTGAACTGTTCCTTATTCCACCTACATGGATGAAACCGATTCTCTCCCTTAGAAAGTCAGTAGTTCCTTTAGTAAACTTTCTATTTGAGCAGCTGAGTCACAGCAGTTAGTGTGGCCGCTATTAAAATGAACTATTTTAGTGTAACTACTAAATATATATACGTATATCATATGATGATTGGAATTCATTTAAATTATTCAATAAAACAATATTTAACATAACAATATTTAAGATAAAAATATGCATTTATAACAAATCAACAGTTATATATTCTCATAACCCAATACTGTCGAGGCCTGACTTGTTATTAAAGGGATAGTTCGGTATTTTTGACATGAATCTGTATGGCATCCCCATCACCAGTGTCATGCAATCACACTGACTTACCCCTGGCAGCATCCTGTGAGCAGAGTTCTCGTCCAGCTTTGGTCAAGCCGAAAGTAGTCCGGCAGGTTTGCTAGAGCCAGCGAAATAAAACGTTTCTCTTCCCAAAACATTATGTGTTCAAAATAGTGATTTTTGTG
>NW_015153781.1:0-2953 GCF_000732505.1 Cyprinodon variegatus | reverse complement strand
CTGACAACAGCCAGATGCATGTCTCGTTCCGCCCAGCTAGGAGCTAGGCCGCCTTGGGAAGAGAAACGTTTTATTTCGCTGGGTTTAGTAAACCTGCCGGAGTACTTTAGGCTTGACCAGAACTGGACGAGAACTCTGCTCACAGAATGCTGCCAGGGGTAAGTCAGTGTGATTGCATGACACTTGTGATGGGGATGCCATACAGATTCATGTCAAAAATACCGAACTATCCCTTTAACATGATTTACAAGGTTCAACAGTAAAAGTGGCCACGCCCACCTGGTGTAGTTGATGGCTAAGGGCGAAGAGGCACCTTCCTCTTCCCACGCAGCATCTTGGATGCGGGCAGAGCGGGCATCGTCGTTAGGCTTATCTGTAACGATGTAGCATAGCTAACATTAGCTGAACTGCTGGCTAATGTTAATTCACCAGGATGTTTGTAATTAGGAAATGAAAGTGTTGTTTGACTAGCTTGCTTCATGTTAGTGATTCTTTGCAAATCCTAAAGGCAAATCATTTAAAGTAAACTTATCAATGTTATTTAATATGTGAGCAATATTAACCTCAGCATGAACCGTCCTTCTCTGCCTCTGATTGGTTGTCATGCCTACAGTTGACCAATGTAATCACTAAAGGCAGTGAGTACTAGCCAATTAGCAGCAGATTAACGCAGGTGATGCCTTCAACAACCTAGGAAAAAATGTGAAATTTAGCTTGGAGATTCTGCTTAATTGTGTGATTCATGGGGATTTAGAAGTTGGTATACGCAATGCTGTTTGTCTAAGTGGTCCTATGCCATATACCCACGTATACCCTGGACTACACCACTGATGACATCACCAGTAGACATTAGTGCTGCGCTCGTTTCCTGATATAAAATTATTGCATAACATCACATGTCATTCATGTGCTGGTATTGAATATAACAATGTTTACCTTATTTAGTGGCTGAATTTCTATTTAATCACCAGCCTCCCAGACCCTCTACTTTGGACCTGCCGTTACCCCTGGCAACCCCATGTCATTTCCTGTCAAGGTCTGGCTGTCTGTTGGCATTTCACAATAAAAGCACCGGTGAAACTTAACATCGGACTAATGCTGAATTGTTCCTTGTAAAAAAATGTTTGAATCGCCTTCACTTCAGCGATGGTCTCTGTTTGACAAAAGCTCAGCTCTATAGAAGCACGAAGTGAGGGAGGAGCAGTGAACGCCTTCGCTGAGTGTTGACCGCTGGCCACTTCACCGCCATTCACTGCACGGTTTGTATAGGAATCCTATGTGAATCCACTGCACTCAGTGTTGCCACCGCCTTCAGTGTGAACGCACCATAGGTCAGCCTTCATGCCCCGGGGGGCCCTGAGTGTGACAGATTGTGCAGATCTGCCACAGTGTTCATCCTGCATTGCTGTACAGCTTTTACTGCCGTCCCTCTCCTGGCCTCAACAGCTGAATAGTTGGATGCTGATCCTACAGCATCTATAACAAACAGACATGTTGGCCTGGAGGGAGCTGTTATTCAATGGACATGAACCCCAGAGCTGAATAGAAAATGGTTCTTTATCAGAAACCCTCCTGATCTCAATAAGAGGATTTTAGCTCCTTTAAGGAGAGGAAGAAGAAGAACTATTTCTCTATCTCACTACTTTAATGAAAATAATCACTCGTTCTGAAATATTGATAGGGTAAAAATATTCTATGTTGTTTTAGCAATAAACACTTTGCTTTAAATTGATGCTAATCAAACAAAAAAGTTTTTTTTAACAAATCCTTTTCCTTTTTTTTCTTTGTTTCTTTTAAATGTAGCTGAAGGATGAAGTCAGTTTATGACTTAAAACAACATTTCACTGAAGATCAAGCCTCTTATTTATTTGGAGAAACATTTATCTGAATATTTGATCATTTTAATGAACAGAAGTTTTCAAACTCAGATAATCTCAGAAACTGATTTAAAGTTGACTTTTTTAAATACTTTTTTTTTAGATAAAAAAGATGTTAACTTTTAACATCCTGGACACTTTTTATGGACCCCAATCTTAAAAATAAAATATTATTGTTGTAATTGGCCTGTAGAGGCCGAGTGGCACTGAGCTGTGAATGCTGTCCAACACCACTTATGGCTTTAATTTTCTTTGCATATTTTGAATCGTAAATATTCCAGATTGACAAACAAAATCTTGAATCGAATGAAGATTCCCTTAATAATCAGAAATTTCAAATAAAGGTTTTACTGTCGTTATTAAAGAAATAATGCTTATTCATGTCTTGTTATCCTTAAGGGGACTTTCAGGTGGAGTCGTCTCCACCAGTACCTGTAAAGTTTGCCTTATGCTCTCCTCACAAGAGAAATTCATGGCTACACCCAGACCCCACCACCACCACTCACCTGAACCTCTACATTAGATCATTCCTGCTCACCGCCACCACCTTCTGTAATCATTATCAACATTTACAAAAACATTTAACTTCTCCTAAGGATTATAAAAGTATGTTTAATTTGGGGTTGAAATTTAGGTTTCTTTTGAGTTTTTCTTTTGTTGTTGTAATCAGCTATTATTGGTCATAAACAGCCAGATTCACACAGGATAGAATCAACTTCCTTCTCTGCACGGAGCTTGAAGAAAAGCGTTAACTGGGAAAACTGGGATTGAATTACATGTTGACTGAGTGTCTCCTCTTCCTGTTTAGATGGATTTGAAAAATGGGGGAGATTAGGACATTTTAATAATGACAGAGGAGAACAGAGCAGCGTCTCCATCACCCAGCTGTGTTTCTATGAAGAGTGAGCGGTCCAAAGATATTTTTATAAACTTCAGCAATGATCCTGGAGCATCAGATCCAAGGTGAGTCATCTGTTACTAGCTGCTATAATCATGTTTAAACATCATCAACCTCTGATAGATGGAAACTAAGTCAGACTCCAGTGCAGAGCTTGATCAACAATGGCAGCATCATG
>NW_015153780.1:7004-8087 GCF_000732505.1 Cyprinodon variegatus | reverse complement strand
TCTGGACTCACTTTACTGGACGTCTGACCTTAATGAGGACGAGCAGCAGAAATGAAGCAACAGGTTTTTTGCTGCTGAAATCGCAGTGTGAACGTAGCATTAGGTGGAAGAAACCTGCTACAGAATCTCCGTCAGACGTTTGGAGCAAAGCTGCTCAGACCGCTGTTCAGGAGGAGGAGGAGGAAAACCTCCTGGCAGCGGATGTAAGGTCTGCTGCTCAGGGCGGTTTCTGGGAAGTCTGGGGAGCTGCCGTGTTTCTGCGATCCAGGATTCATGAGAGGACCCTGGTTTAACATCACAGCTGAATCCGCTCACCTGCTATGACTTATATTTCATTTCCAGGGCTCGTCTTCGCAAAGAGGAGAAGCTGAGGGATCAAGAACTGAGAATGAGGGAGAAGGAGGAGAAACTGAAGGAGCAGGAGGTGAAGGAAAGAGTCCTGGCTAATGGGTAAGGAGCAGGAACATGTGGCATCAATCATTGCTTGGTAGCTGCAGTATGTGGGGCTAAATCAGGGCACCTGATCCTCTAATGCATTGTAGCCCTTTGCTTTGGCCTCACTTTTTGTTTACATTACTTATTTCAATGATGCACTGTAAAGCCTCTTTCCCACTGAAATTAGCAACATGGGTTGACCTGCTGGCAATCCGCATCCTGTCCCATTGGGAATAAAAGCTTGTTCAGTAAAATGTCTTAATTCTTCAACTCAAAAAGAAGTCACTACTCAGATTATTTATCCGGCTTGGTGAAGGGAACTCTGATAACCGCTGTCTGTGGGGTTGGACCCACAGCTGATGGAGACGCCCTGTTCATCTGATCTGATCAGATCAGTCAGGATGTCCTGCAGGAACTGATCCAGTAATCCTAAACTTATTTCCTCCTTTTTCTTCTTTAACAAGGCAGCACCATGCAGAGCATCCATCATATCGGGAACTGTTGGGGTTTTCTATTCCAGATGATTGTCATGCTGATAAATCAAAGAAGTGTCCATATTTACAGGTGCTGGTCATAAAATTAGAATATCATGAAAAAGTAGATTGATTTCAGTAATTCCATTTAAAAAGTGAAACTTGTATATTATAT
>NW_015153780.1:0-1913 GCF_000732505.1 Cyprinodon variegatus | reverse complement strand
CACAGCCAAACAGGAACAGACCAGATGAAGCTACTATGAGAAAAAGCAGAGAGAGCAGAACGTTAGAGATTGAACTAACAGATTCTGCAGAGTTCTTCTGGTCGTATATAAAGCTTGGAGGCAGCCTTTTAGCCTGTAATGTTTGTTTTTGTGTGTCCTGTGTTCTCCAGCCAAAGGAAGCCAAAATGAAGAACATCAGCAAACACATTCTGACTCCAAGTCCTCCGGCCTCGTTTCCAACCTGAGCACAGAGGATCTGGACCAGGAGCAGGAGAAGGTTTGCAGATCCCATCTAATGTCTCAGTGCTGTGATCGAGGCACTTGGTGACGGTAATCCGCTAACGAGCCCTGGACCTTCCCTGCAGGTTCGACAGCTGCTGGATCGGATTCAGAAGGCGGCGGCCTGCACCTGCCTGCTTCCTCTGGGTAAAGACCGGCTGTACCGCAGATACTGGATCATCCCCTCTGCCTCCGCTCTGTTTGTGGAAGAGGACTTCTCCGGACTGACCGAGGACATGCTGAAGCCACGCCCCAAACCTGAAGACGCTGCAGCTGAGGTGGATCAAAACATGGAGGCGGAGCCGTCAAGTACCAAGTCAGTCTTCAACTGAGATCACTGAAGGCTTCAGAGCTTTCTAACAATGACTCAGCTTGTTTTGCTTTTATAACCTGACAGCGGTTGTTCGGACCCTGACCTCCCCGGTGCTCCGGTGGACCGGCCCAACCAGTGGTCCTTCTACGGCTCAATAGAGGAGGTGGATCAACTGATCGAAGCTCTGAACCCTCGAGGTCACAGAGAGGGCTCCCTGAGGGAGGCGCTGCGGCAGGACAGAGACAAGCTGCAGCAGCTGCTGCAGACCTGCGACGGCAGCAGATACAGGCTGCAGCCCACACAGACCGGTACCACACGAAGCAAACCTTCTTTCCTCCGTCAGACCAGAACTGTTCTCTCACACAGCTCTGCTGTTTCTCTGTGTTCCAGGTGAAGAAGAGCTGCCAGCTTTCTCTGCATCAGCAGATACCCTGATGGAGGTGAGATTAAGAGACCTGCTGCTGGACCTGGAGGACCGCATCCATCAGGGATCCCTGGGGACTTTGAAAGTAGGTTCAGCAGGTCCCAGTGATGAATGCTGTGGAGCTCCTGATGGACGCCACACTCAGCCGTCTCATTTTCCCCTCTTTAAGGTGATGGACAGACAGGTTTGGCGCTCTGCGCTGGAGGAAGGAAACTACGAGCTTCTGGGATCTGATGGCAAAGAAAACGGCGTGATGAATGGTCAGGTGGAGCCGTGGGAGGTGGACTCGGCTCACCTCAGAACCAGAGAGAGGTGCAATGACAGGTAGGCGGCGAATCCAAGCCGACCTGCTGAATGTTTGTGTTCTTGGATTAAATCCATTGATTGAGGGTGTTGATGCTTCAGGCTGCAGGAGCTCCGCTGCGAAGCCTCGGCCACCTGCGGGACCAGCGGCAGCACCACTCCTCAGGCCATCAGCGGCGTGGTGCGAGTTCTGGCTCAGGCCCTCAGTCACGTTGAGCAAGGCATTGAGAGACGCTTCCTTAAGCCTCCTCTGGGTGAGTCTGGGGCTGCTGGTCTGAGCTTCCAGATCCTCTCATTTATCTGTGAAAACTCAAATTAACAAAGTTCCAAATAGGTTTTCTACCGTCTGGTTGAGTCAAAGGAAAAGTCCGGTCAGCAGGAATAACCAATGGATCATTATTTAAACCTAAAACTGATACGTTCGCAGTGATTTCATGAATTTAAAAAAATGTAAATTTTCCTCACGATCACAGAGTCTGGGAGCGGCCATTTTTGCCCAAATATAGTAGCCCCTCCCTCCTGCCATCTTCCGGCAGTGACGTCACGGTGCGGTAAGCCTAGCGCCATTCTCCCCGCTTTACAAGCTAAATCAAT
>NW_015153779.1:6096-8107 GCF_000732505.1 Cyprinodon variegatus | reverse complement strand
AACCAAGCAACTAGAGGAATGAAGGATCTAACTATGGCTGTGTTCACAATGCAGCCTGAAGGGACCCAAGTATGATTTTTAATTCATTTGTTGTTGTGTTGCCCATATGCGATCTGTATCTGATCTTTTCATGACAGTCTGAACAATAAAGATCAGATTTTTTTTTTCAAATGCAACCCAGGCCACTTGGCTATGTCCTGAATCCGATATGTATCTGATCTTTTTAAATGCGACCTGTGTCTAAACGGCCAGGTTACATTAATCTGACCGAGATAGATAGAAGGAACAGGGATAGGACAAAAGAGAAGAGGTTAGGAAGGAAAGGAAGATGATAGAAGAAAAGAGAAGGTGGGAAAAGCAGAAAGGTGGAAACTGAATAGAGGTTAGATGGAATGAAGGGAAGGGGAGAGAAGAGGATAGAAGACAAGACTGAATGAAATAATTTTATTAAAAAAGAAATTCTATATATAGATATAGATATATATCTATAGATATATTTATTAGGGAGATTGACTGAGCCTCGTGTGTTTTTTGGCAACATTTGGAGATAAAGGTTTGGCTCTTTATCTAAATACAAATAATCAATTTTTTAAACTAAAATTTGGTTTAACTGCCATGTCCCCTTTTCTGTGTTCTTCTGAAATCAATTCATGATTATAATTTAAAAAAAGAATTGATCAGTTTTAAGTTATTAATGAATAGCACAGTCAGTGTGGTTCAAAGTACTTTAATACTGAAATTAATAAAAAAACAAATTTAATCAGCAGAGATATCTGGAAGAGGGTCCAACGGGTCTCATCAGAAAGAACCAGAACAACATGCAGACTGCAGTTGCATGTTGTTGTTGTTGCAGTTGCAGCTTATGCTACCGTAGGGATGACTGAAATTGCTGCTGCAAACCCACAAAGAATTCACAGTGCCTCTTAGCTTCACTCTGGAGGAGCTGCAGAGATCTACAGCTCAAGTGGAATAATTTGTCAACAGGATAGAAATCAGTCATCCAGAAATAAGCCTCTATTAAAGTCTGAAATTTGACATTAAAACTCCATATTATTGGGAACTGCGTTTAATTATAATTGGGAACATTTATATTCAAATCTTTACCCTCATTTCATTCTTTAAAATATGTGGATATTTATTTGTACAATCATTGCATGGTGACGGCACAGAGATGCTATGGATGGTGAGCTAGAATGTCCTGCTGCAGGCTCAGATTATGTTTCTGAATGCTTTTAGTTTCACCCTAAATATGTAAAACAAAATTTAATTTTTAATGCAATTAATCTAAACCTTAGAAAAGAAGATCTTTTTCTAGCTTTTAATTTCCCCACACATTCCAAATTAGTCAATCCTTATTCTTCAAAACAACTCAAAATAAGCCTAATTAAAGAGAGAAGTGTTAAATTGTAAAAGGTTTTCCTGGTCCTGCAATAAAGGGGGGAAAATATAAATCACAGGCAATTTTGATATTGGTTTGAGAAGATTTTTAAAAGCCATTTAACTTTTCCTACCATTTTACAAACCTGCAGTAAGACTGGATCCTTTGCAAATGATCTAATTTAAATACAAGAAAGTATGTGGTTTTAGCATAACAAAATGTAAAAAACAGAACATGTAAAATCACACATCAGTTAAAAACGATCAATTTAAATAAGTATAATCAATAATAAGCATAATCAGTATAATTTGTCCTAAATTTTCCTTGTTCAGACATTCACAAAAAGATGTGCTTCAGCACAATAAAGGACAGGGAGTCAGGAGATACTTTTATTAAAATGAAATACAATTTTTAGAGAACTTTGCAGATAAAAATCCCATTTTAACGACCACCTTATCTTCCCTTGAAAAAGCCTTAAATAAGCAGCCAAAGAGTGAAAGTATACTGAGAAATGATACAGAAACTCATCAAAACGCCTGAAAATGTCAGTTTAATTCACCTGCTCCATAACAACTGATGGTTTTCTTAAAGCTTGGCTAGAATCATCATCTTTGACTTTGCCTTCAACTCTAA
>NW_015153779.1:2631-3927 GCF_000732505.1 Cyprinodon variegatus | reverse complement strand
ATGTCCAAAAAGTATGATCATGGCATATGGCACAACACATAACTGAGAACTTGGATGAAATTAAGTGAATGTTACTTAATATCTTCACAACTGATATGTTTTATTTAAAGTAAAACACACTTAACGGTAAAGTGAGGTTTATTTGATGTTGCAGCATTGCATTTTACTCAAACAAGTTGCATGCAAATACTTGCAATATATATATTTTTAAATAAAGTTATTTCTTAGTACATTATGAACCTCTCCAGCTTTGGTTGTAATTACATTCTGAGTCCACCGGAGGGCGTAAAAGGCTGTTAGCTGCTTCAACTCCTGATTAATGAAGCTCTTTTTTATTGCTCTATGCTGTTGTTTTTCAACTTTTCTCCCTCCTTTAAAATGAAACCTACTAGTTAAATGAGTCCCCCCCCCAAAAAAAAAATAAACATCACAGAGATATTCATCTAACAATTCGTCTAGCAAACATGGAAGATATTGAAATACTGATATAAACAAAGTATCATGTATTTGTAATTACACATTGTGGACAAACAACAACTTCTACTGGTGAAGCTTCATAGATATAAACATCTAGATATATCTTCTAGCACATAAAGGTCACTGCGACAAAAACTGCCTGACAAAAAAAAAATTGAAATAAATTTCTGTCACTCTATGATGACGAGAAGAGCAGGGCTGGAAGGAGTTTAAAATTACTGCTGGTACTATAAGAAATTAAACTGTTTCATAAGGTTTATATTTTTTTCTAATATAAGCTAATATAACCTAATATAACAGTTAAACTACAGTTTTTAATTTATATTGTTAGTCATTAGCTTCTCTATTTTAATTATTTAACACAAAAAAATTGTCAGAGTCACACTAAGGAACCATCTGTCTCTGTTCCAGGTTCTAACTTCCTGTCTGTTTAATAGAAGCTTTTGTTGGCATCTAACAGCCACCATAAGAGGTCTCCATGACAACCACTCTGGTAATGCTCAGATATCTCAGATAATCAATACATCCAATCACAATAAGAATCGAGGAGCCGATTTCAACATCTTTTTTGTATAATGAGGTGCAGACTTTAAATGTGCTTCTATAAATGGACATCATTTAACACTAAAGTGTCTTAAAAATGTTGTGCTGACTGGATTTAGGATTCCTTTAAAGGTACTATAATAATTATTGCAAGAAGTATAAAGTCATATTGGGAAAAGACTGTATCAAAGAATATCTGATAAACAAAAAGGATGTTTTCACAGGATGATTTTATTCATTACATTAATAAAGCTATACACAACAACCACATCTGGG
>NW_015153779.1:0-1138 GCF_000732505.1 Cyprinodon variegatus | reverse complement strand
GCTAATTATTAATCCATCATTAATATACGGTTTACAGTGAAACCAGGAATATTTGGATCCACTTCAAACTAGAGCCACTGTGGGTTACTTTAGAGTTCTGGGCTTCACTGTTTAACTTTAAATACATTATTAGACTAAGATTGAAATCAGGGTTTTTCTTTCAGGATCCAACAGAACCTTAAACCAGAACCAGAACCCAGCTGTGTTTCCTTAAAGAGTGACGGGTCAATGGGTCGCATTTTTGATTTTAAATCAGACCAACCTTCAGCTGCGAAGAGGTGAGCTCTGTCTAAATGTTTTAAATGTTTCAAACTGAACTGACTCAGTTTGAAATGTTTTGATTCCATGTTTTTTATTCCTTTTAATGAAACTGTTTTTTTCTGGATGTTTTTTCAATTATTCAGTCTCCAGTGAGTTCAGGGTAAACATTGTTGGAGGTGTTTATAAAGATCTGTAGTTCACCTGTTGGTCCAGCAGGGGTCAGGCTGATTTCAGCTGAAGCCAGAATTTAGGTCAAACATTTTACAAAAACAGTCAATGACAGATTAAGTTGTACTCAGTTCAGACTCTAGATGATTGTTTTGTTTCTGAATTTGTTCTTCTGATGTTTTCCTCCCTCAGTTTTAATTCATATGAGGAATCAGATTACTTTTAAATCAAATAACTAAAGGAAACAAACCAAGATAAATGACTAGTTTAATCCTTTGATCTGGTCATGTTTAACTCTCCTGTTCAAGTGTGATACTGTAAATAAATAGGAAAACACAAATGCTTAATGCAAGCTTTTGTCGGTGGTAAAGAGCAAAACAAACCAAGTCACTTGAGGAAATAAGAAAATTTTACTTTCTTATGTCCAGTTTTTATTTACTTTGATATAGAAAATCAATATAGAAATGAAAGATGTTCATTTGAAGCAAAGAAATATCTAGTTAAAGCCACCTGACATTATGATCACTGCTGCACTTTATAAATGTTCTCTAATGTTCTCTGCTCTGTTTCACTTTTGAAAACCTGTATGCATCGACATTTTGTTATATATATATACTCTTTGTATACGAGATGAAAATAAAGTTTTTCTAAGTCTTCTTACTGAACACCTGCATAATTTCTTTCCATTAATCCTCCTGTTGAGTATAAG
>NW_015153778.1:3763-8115 GCF_000732505.1 Cyprinodon variegatus | reverse complement strand
CTGCCTCACGGACTAAAACTGGTAGTTAGTTCCACTGGAGAGGAAAACTAAACGATCTGCCTCCCATTTTACTTTTAGAAATTCTAGGAACCACTAGTAAATTATAGCTTTTCATCTTTCACTTTTTCACCACAGCAGATTGAGAGCGAAGTGCTCTGTTAGGAACATAAGGAACAATCAGATCTCTGATATCAGATGGAGCTTGGCCATTTAAGGCTTTATATGTGAGAAGGAGGATTTTAAATTCTATTCTATTTTCATTTCTTTACACCAACAGCCTTAGTAAAAACATAACAGGAAAGTTAACCCAGAGGACATTTAGAGGAGAGGAGAAGGTCGATTTCTCTAAGCCCTTTATTTCTCTGATCTTGTTTATGCCTAGTGGTCTGGAGAACCTTCTAGAATACAGCTAGTGTGCTTTTTTCCTAACTCGCAGATGATTTTGCCATTTGCAGTATTTCTCTTTGTGTGTTTGTCTCATAGCATAATCTATGTTTTAGTTGATTCTTTTGTTTAAAGCATGTTTTCATTTTCCCCTGCTTTTTTTTTACTTTAATTGCATTGTTTCTTCTTTGCAGTATTTGTGTTTGCAAGTCACATTTTTTTGTTTCCTGTCCTTATTTTTGTGTTTGTAATAGTTTTTGAATTTGCGATTGTGCCCTTGAGCCACTGTAGAGGCACTATTAATATTGATGCTTGGCAGCTGACGTTACAGACGTTTGAATCTAGCTGTGGCCATATTGAGTGCCTGCTCCGGTCCCCTGCCCATCAAAGATGCAGTCCGTATGTTGTGCATTTGGGTGTGGTAAAAAAAGTGACTCAAATATTTGTTTTCCTGCTTACCAAAAGAGAATGACCAACGTCAGAGATGGATGTCAGCGATCGGAAGGGCTGACTGGATGCACACTGGAAGTAGCCGTCTGTGCAGTGAAGATTTCAGGAGAAATCTACACTGATAGTCAGGAGAGCTAGCTTAGGCTGTTTCCAACTGGATTAAATGTGTTGTACAATTATTTTGCCAGAAAATTAAGTGATTAAGTGACACTGATCAGACACATTGTGAAAGAAGAGGATTTGATCTACAGATTTTGCAACAGACATTATAATTTTGTTTAGATGTTTACCTAAAGTGATCATAAAGATAATTTAGTTGTAATTTTGTTTCATAGCAGCCATTTGCTAAAATCAATTAAGTTATTTATTCATATTATCAGCACCACATTTTGACAGTTCTGAGACAGAAAGTTTTAGCAAATTTATTAAAAAAGAATAACTGAAATATCAAATGCTCATAAGTATTCAGACCCTTTGCTGTCACTCATATTTAGCTCAAATGCAATTTTTCACATTTCTTCTGATCCTTCTTGAGATGGTTCTGCTCCAGTCTAGCTGTGGACCCCATTGAAGCTTTATAGACAGGCACACACATGTCTATATAAGACCTTACCGCTCACAGTGCATCTTAGAGCAAACAAGAGTCATGAAATTAAAGGAATTGCCCAAGGAGCTTGTAGACAGGGTTGTGGAAAGGCAGAGATCTGGCGAAGGTTACAAAAGAATTTCTGCAGCAATCAAGGTTCCTAAGAGTACAGTGGCCTCTATAATCCTTAAAGGGAAAAAGTTTGGGATGACCAGAAATCTTCCAAGACCTGGCCATCCAGCTAAACTGAGGAATTGTGGAAGAAGAACCTTGGTGAGCGAGTAAAGAAGAACCCAAAGACCACTGAGACTGAGCTCCTGAGATGCAGTAGAGAGATGGGAGAAAGTTCCACAAAGTAAACCAGTACTCCACCAGTAGGGACTTTATGACAGAGTGGCCAGACGAAAGCCTCTCATCAGTGCAAGACATATGAAAGACCTCATAAAGCCAGAAACACATGAAGAAAAATACAGATTATGAGAAAGAAGATTCTCTGGTCTAATTAGCTCCAGATTTAACTTTTTTCCGTTAATTCTAAGCGGTGTGTGTGGAGAAAACCAGGCACCACTCATCAGCTACCCAATACAATCCCAACAATGAAAAATGGTGGTGTTAGCATCATGCTATGGGATGTTTTTCAGCTGCAGGGACAGGAGGACTGGTTGCAATTGAAGGAAAGATGAATGCGGCCAAGCGAAAAGATATCCTGGAAGAAAACCTCTTCCAGAGTGCTCAGGATCTCAGACTGGGCTGTACTTTCACCTTCCAGCAAGACAATGACATTAAGCACACAGCTAAAATAACAAAGAAGTGGACTGGGCACAACTCTCTGACCACTCTTGACTGGCCTAGCCAGAGCCCTGGCCTAAACCCAATTGAGCATCTCTGTAGAGACCTGAAAATGTCTGTCCAACAACGCTTACCATCCAGTCTGACAGAACTGGAGAGGATCCCCAAATCCAGGTATGAAAAAAAATGTTGCTTCATTCTCAAGAAGACTCATGCTGTACTAGCGCAAAAGGGTGCTTCCACTCCATACTGAGCAAATAAATGGNCCTGGATATAAAACAAGCTGCTCAGCCATCGATCCTCAACAGCTCCTTGATGAAGGACAGCGGGATTTAATCTTTAGATTTAGATAGAGAACCCCAAAACACATAAGTAAAAGTCATAACCTCTTTTCTTGCTTTTGTTACTCTGAAACACAGAGTGATTTTACACTGCAAGCGAACTGCGCCTAGGTTTGGATTTAATGGGCTAAGACTGACAGCTGTACCGTTCCAGAGGACAGGTCCACACTTCTGTGATCTTCTATATCTTCTAAATACCAGACTCTGCCACGGTTAAAAGGGTTTTAAAGTTGTGGTGTGAAAAGAATGTTAAATATACAGCAGAAGTACTAAACCCTGACAAAGAATTTTCTGAATCTGAAAGAACTTGGAGAGCCATGTTTGAAATATTAATTTGTGATTATCAGTCCCTGACGTCTGATTTGGAAACGGTGATTGAGTTCTGATGGAAATTCCTTTCATAGCCTTGGAGAAATGAAAAACTACTGAGTGACAAGAACACAGAAGCAGAAATCAGTCAATGGCTTCAAGATCTATTCAAAAGATTTCAATCAAAAAGTTTGAAGTAAGATTTTGAATATAATCTAATTTAGCTTTTGTGGAACTCTCTCTTAAATTGTCAAAAAATGGATAAATTAAAAGTTATTTTTTTTAAGAAATATGAAATTATTTATCTAAAATAATCATCTATTTTAGACGGCCTCGTTGCATTCGTAGAAAGAAAGTAAGAAAAAAAATGTTTGACACTTTTTATTGTGATTGTGGCGCCTTGCTGCTGGTGTTGTGGCAGCTGCATGCATCTTCAGGGTGGCTCTTATAACAGGTTGAGTGGATGTGGGTGATAATAATCCTTGACTGGAGTATCACTGGTGTTCAAAGTGAAAGTGTGATCTTAACCCTGTAGCTGAAAACTAACCTTCAAACCAACAACACAGAGGCCATCACAAAGGTCTTTGCGAGGCCACAAAGAGATGCATTGTGTCGAGAAAGATTTATGAGCTTCAAAGAACCATTTCTGTTTTGATCTCTGGTCTCAGCAGCAGACTGTTTAAGTATAGCAGTGTCAGTCTGATGCGGAAAATATCTTCTTTTATCCAACTTGATTGATGCTAACAGCAGGAGGCTCTTTTGTTGCCTAAAAGTGCATCATTTAGAGTAAACAGGATCTGTGGGCTGCTTTTTAATGTCAGAGGGCTTTTTTTTCTTTGTTAAACAGACGAAAAAGAAGGAAACTTTTTTATTATTATCTTTTTATATATGGCATTATTAAACTTACTTCCTCTTAGTCTATTAAGATTTTCTTTAATTAAATGTCTCCAAATATGATTGGTGAGATGTTTGCAAATCTAAATTACGACAAGCTACAATAGAGATCAAAAGGTTTATTTCCGTGATTTGACTTAAACATGGAATAATGCAATTATTACTATTTATATATATTTTTAATTAAAACACCTGTGTTATGATTAAAAAACAAAAAAAAATTCTACTGCTCTGAAGAAAAAAATGCCCCTGAAGGTACGTATGCCTTGAGAAAATCACATAAAAAGACCTTCTTACTGTATTCCAAAAAAATAAAATTAAAAACAATCCACTGGGATTTGTTTCCAGGTTTGTAGACGTTTCGCTTCCCATCCAGGACTTTTTCAAAATGTCAGGAATAGTGTTGAGTTCAAGGTTTTATACATTAGCCTCTTAAACTGATACGCTAGGAGAGTAAGGACCCAGAATTCTGCCAGAACAAACAAGTGTCGTCTAAAGAGAGTTTATTAAAGGGTAAACTGCAGCAGGACGCACGGTTATCGTCAGGGTCTCTGGCAGGAACCTCTGGAAGCAGAGACAGCAGGTGAGTGACCAAACCA
>NW_015153778.1:0-1273 GCF_000732505.1 Cyprinodon variegatus | reverse complement strand
GCAAGAGTAGCCTGGCTTGTGGTTGTGTTTTCGTCGTCGCTCTGTTAGTACGTCATATGCTTCGTTGATCTGATCTGTTTATTTGGCCCGTCTATCACCAACATAGGCCAATCAGCTAAGTAGTATTTTCACCCCTTCCCAAAATTACTTCAACAGAAGGTTTCCAGATGGATATGCGGAGCAAATCCATCTGGTGGAGTCAGGTTACAGGTGAGCAGGGTTATTTCTAAATTAGGTGTTTGGCTTGAGGAGGGAGAGTGTTTGATTTTATGTTAAAAGCACTCCAGGCGGGTGGACATTAGAAACTGTCACTTGCCCTTTCCTGGTTTAACTTGGCACCTCCCACTTGAGCTCCTGGTTTTTAACTCAAGGAGGTCACACTCCTATTTCCATTACCATGACCCACCATTGCAGGATCTTACGACTCTTCTATTGGTAAAAGCAAAATAATACGCCTGACATCTCTATGAAGTAATGTAGAAGGTATCATTGTTGAATGTTTGTTTATCCTGTTTCACCTCACCATTCCTGTAGTTTAAATAACATTTATTCAGACCTTAGAAAACGAGTGTTCTTCGATGGAACATATCACCCCCAACCCCAAATGCTATTCATGAAAAAATGCTGCCATCTTTTTTTTTTTATTCTAACCAACAAATCTTGTTCTTACTAAATATTATTGTTTATGTTTTTTGGTAAAACGCAGTCATTGAATGGGAACTAACCTCCACCTATAACCCTGTTTGAAATTAACACTTGTAAGCAAACAACAATTCTGTAGAAAACTTAGGCTCTAACTTAGCAGCCTGACTAATTAACCGGTGCGTATCATGTTTAATGGTTGTGTTCTACTTTAAGTACAACTGCATAATAATAATATTATGCAGTTATGCATGTGTAGAATATTATAATTGATAATATTCTACACATCAACTATGTTTAAATCAAAATTGTAGCTGAATTTACTGTATTTTTATTCATTGTTTTCTGTCAAAATCCTCAGATATTTGGTTGTGTTTTTTTTTTTCAGCATTCCCTTGAATTTTATGATGTTCTTTACATCTTGAGTTATCCAGCTCTTTAGCCCTTGTTTATTAGTCGTTATGTTTACTCTATCAACCCTTATCAACATCCCTGCTTAAAATGTATTAAACCTCCAGCCCATTTTATCACCCCTTTCACCATAAGCCACATGCTAATACGCATTTTTTCTTCTTTTTACTTTTTTAAAGTCTCCTTTAATGACATTCACTATTTGTTTCTTGGATACAAT
>NW_015153777.1:6832-8117 GCF_000732505.1 Cyprinodon variegatus | reverse complement strand
ACTACAACCACATCCACAAATATTGAGATTTACACCAAAGATTAATTGTCGTACAATCGTTATTGGTGTCAGTAAAACCTGTATAATTGACTAATAGTCTCAGCCTTGATAACTTGCGCAAGTAGCCGTGATGCACAACTATGCTGCATGATTAAGTCATTTTTCGTCAAGAAAATCTGCAATTTCGACATGTTCAAGCATCAAGAATTATCGCCACGTTCATAATGTTTGTAAGAAACCAAACTGTTTGTAAATCCGTCAAGAATTCAATGAGATAAGAGTATTTGTGTTCGTGCTGATCACTCACCTTACATTAGGTACCACAGAGCACTCCAGAAAGCCTGCCTGAGGCAAGATGGCCGTCGGTGATGACGTTTGAGACTCCGCCGTAAGACATCTAGCCTTTATTATGGATATCTATGCTCCTGAAGGCCTGAGTGAGAGAGATGGATGCGCTTGATTTTCTGTTAGGCGCGTACCAGTTGGGTGGAGATGGTATTGCACTCACACAAATACACCATTTGCCGTTTTAACTTGACATTGGGGGAGAAATGAGTGTGGAGTTTGTGAGAAGAATTTGCCTTAGTTGGCCAACGGCACTCACCCTCTCCCTACGTGGGCTGAGACTGGCAATGGTGTCCAGAGGTTTTCCCAGCTTGAGGAAGAAATGCCTCAGGGTGTCCAGACTAGGCTCTGCTGGGTCCATCTTGGTTGAACCCAGGGAAAGGGTCCAACCAAAGGGAAAGGGAAAAAAATACGCTAAACGTTTTCTTTACATCCCTCTTTGGGGAGGGGGTTTGTTCATGTAGGACTTATTTTCCATGGGAATACAGAGGATAGTTGCTCTGCACCTGCAGACATGTTGTTGACTGTGGTTTCCTCTCAGAGCTTTGGGGGAGGGAGGGGCTCACAGCAGCTCTCATTGCTCAGTGAAGACAGTAAACTCAGAGCAAATGGTATTTGCACATTATCCCCTGACTAATTGGATGAGACACTCTGTGAAATGTTGAAGATAATGTCTTTGCAATGATGACAGCTGTTAAAATAATCTTCCCATTTGACATGCAAGAGATGACTATTTGTTTGTTGAATACTTGGTTCTTTAAATGAAGTCTCTCCCACAGCACCCCATGAGGTGATCCACAGGTCCTACCTGTTTGAACAACATTTTTATGCTTCAGCGGCACCTGCTGCCAGGCGTGCTTTCAGCAGATTTTCAATTCAATTTGATGTTGAACATCTCTCAACAAAGGGATTGCTGGCAGCAGCACAGCTGATATTTCTC
>NW_015153777.1:4611-6822 GCF_000732505.1 Cyprinodon variegatus | reverse complement strand
TAACATTTATTAGTTTTTTCTTTCAATCCTCTCATTAAACATGGCTCAAAAACATAGACTTGATACAACTCAAAATCATTTCACTCCAAACTTAAAATATTTGTGGCAACTGATTGCCTGAAACATAATAAGTACTCTTGACTTAAAAGTAAAAATGAAAAATACAGAAGTACACTTAAAAAATCTAAATTATCTAAATTAACTTTCAGACAATAATTTCAATCTCTAGCTTTCCAAAAAATTAAAAAACAAAACAACCGGACTTTATTCCGAAGTTCAATCTTTAGCCAAATGCACAGCTCATGGTGCTGGAGTTAGCTTCTGCCTTCACTCACAACACTGACACAGTTGGAACACAGATATCGAGTTTTCATTGGACAGTCTTCCATGATACCTCACTATCCAACAATGCATCTTAGGCACCTTTACAGCTAACTGGCGAGTTGACTTTAAATGTCACCTTGCTGATATAAAAAATATCTGCCCCCTGTTCTACTTTAAGAAATTCTAGGAACAAATAGTAAACCTGCAGATTGAAAGCAAAGTGCTCTGTTAGGAAAATAAGGAACAATCAGATCTCTGATAAGGCTTTATATGTGAGAAGGAGGATTTTAAATTCTATTCTGGATCTAAGAGGAAGCCAATGAAAAGAGGCTAGGATAGGAGAGATATGATCTCTCTTTTTATTTTTCATCAGAACTCTGGCTGCAGACATGTCTTGGACACACTGGTGAAGAGAGGGGCGGCACTCTCCACTGACCACTACCTGGTGGTGAGTTGGCTCCGATGTTGGGGGAGGATGTTGGTCAGACCTGGTATGCCCAAATGTATTGTGAGGGTCTGCTCGGAAAGTTACAGCCTTAGACACCTTAGGGCTCTGGATGTTGTGGGGCTGTGTTGGTTAATGCCGCTCTGCAACATTGCGTGGACATCAGGGATAGTTCCCCTGGATTGGCAGACTGGGGTGGTGGTCTCTCTATTAAAAAAAGGGGGCCGGAGGGTGTGTTTCAACTACAGAGGAATCACACTCTTAAGCCTCCCTGGTATGGTCTATTCCGGGGTTCTGGAAAGGAGGGTCCGTCAGATAGTCAGATCTCGGATTCAGGAGGAACACTGGATCAGCTCTACACCCTCAGCAGGATTCTGGAGGGTGCATGGGAGTTTGCCCAACCAGTGTACATGTGTTTTTCTGGAGAAGGCATTCAACCGTGTCCCTTGGGGGGTCCTGTGGGGGGTACTCCAGGAGCATGGAGCACCAGGCCCTTTATTAAGGGCTGTTAGGTCTCTGTACGACCAGTGTCAGAGCCTGGTCTGCATTGCCGGCAGTAAGGCGGACTCCTTTCCGGTGAGGGTTGGACTCCACCAAAGTTGCCCTTCGTCACCGATTCTGTTCATAACTTTTATGGGCAGAATTTGTAGATGCAGCCAAGGTGTCTGATCTGTCTGATGCCTTCGGATTTCATCTATGTTATATGCAGATGATGTGGTTCTATTGGCTTCATCAGGGCGTGATCTACAGCTCTCACTGGAGCGGTTTGCAAGCAAGTGTGAAGCGGCCGGGATGAGGATCAGTGCCTCCAAATCCAAGACCATGCTCTTCAGCCGGAAAAGGGTAGAGTGCCTTCTCTGGGTTGGGGAGGATGTACTGCCCCTAATGGAGGAGTTTAAGTACTTGAAGCAACAATGTTATTCTTGTTACAGTAGAACTTTCATATGACATGTTGACATTTATTAGCTTGACTGAATGTGTATATCAGATATTCATTTTAGACAGATTATTGACGCTCATTGGTAGAATTCTCTTATGACAGAAAGAAGGCCTCGATTCACACCATCTTTATCTGAAGGGGGGAATATTTATTTACAAAACCGAATTCATACAGCTGTCTTAAACACTTCATACATTCAGTGCTATGTCCTCACATCTATTATTTCCCCCAACCTTCAACCCTTTGTGGGCGGCATTTATAGGCTCTACATCGCACTGTGTGGATGCACGTGCACGACTGGTTGCTCTTCCTGGAAATCTCTTAGCTTATGACCTGATTGCGTGCGAGTCAGCCAGTAAGCACCCTGTTTTTCCCAAGATTCGTACGTGACTCCCAGCTTGTAGACTCCCTGTTTACTTGTTGCATTCTCTGTGTTGCTAAGTGGGCATAAGGTCAGAAACAGGACTACATAACGCATTACAACTGCTTCCATATTTGGCAA
>NW_015153777.1:0-4253 GCF_000732505.1 Cyprinodon variegatus | reverse complement strand
GGCAAAGTGAGAAACACTAACACGACGCCAGCTCAACTTCCGGTTTCTGTTCCGCCACTTCCTTATTTTCGTCCCTCACTATTTTCTGGCGAATCTAGTGAATGTAAAGGTTTTCTCTGGCAGTGCAAATTATTTTTTGAACTAAATCCGTCCAGTTTCCCTGACGATGAGAGAAAAATAGTTTTTATTCTCTCACTTTTATCTGGTAAAGCCTGTGAATGGAAAGAGACCCGTTTTCCTTCTGAATCAACTATCACCTGTACATTAGAAGAGTTTATTAACGAATTCACTCTAGTCTTTTCCAGTAAATCTGTCGAGTCTCATGGTTTATCTAACATTAAACAAGGTAATAGATCCGTTGAACATTTTTCAGAAGACTTCCGGGTCAGAGCCGCTGCTTCCGGTTGGAGTGATGCCATGCTTAAAACCATCTACATAAAGGCATTAAATAAAGAAATTAGGGACAAACTAGCCACTTTAGATAAATCTGCAACCCTGGAAGAGCTCATTCACACAGCCTTATACCATGATCACAGACTCAAATCCAGGTCTGGGAAACCAGTTCAACCCAGCTTAGCCCAGTCCAATCCAGCTCAGCCCAGTTCAGTCCAGATCTGCCCAGTCCAGTCCTGTCAAGTCCAGTCCAGCCCAGTCCAGCCCAGAACAGCTCTGTACAGCCCTGTTCAGTCCGTCTCTGCCCAGTTCAGTCCAGTTCAGCCACCACTTACATGATCGTCAGTTAGCACCATCCATTAAGAAGCTTAAAATCAAACCACAAGTCACAACCCAAACAGTCAGAGCTCCTGTAATCCATGAGTCAGACCTCTGGAACTTCTATTACGGGGACAGAGATGATCTGTTCCCCTTCTTGACACCTCATCATGAACCAACTAGTCCGACTCCTAAGCCTGTTCGCCCTTCAGCTAAACCTGTACCTGAACTCACTTGCACACCAGTTAGCCTTTTGCCACAGTCAGTCTGTGAACCCATTAGCCCTGCTTCTAAGGAACCCCGACGTAAGAGATGACGTCGCCGTAAGCCAGCTCTGAGCCGTCTAGAGACCCCTGAACCAGCTCTGAGCCGTCTAGAGACCTCTGAGCCAGTTCTGAGCCGTCTAAAGACCCCTGAGTCAGCCCTGAGCCGTCTTGAGTCAGCTCTGTGCCATTTTGAAACCCCTGAGTCAGCTCAGTGCCGTTTAGAGACCCCTGAACCAGCTCTGAGCAGTCTAGAGACCCCTGAGCCAGTTCTGTGCCGTCCAGAGACCCCTGAGTTAGCTCTGTGCCATCCAGAGAACCCCGAGCAGAACTTTAAAGAGGTGTCTCAATTTGAGGTATGTGATTTTACATCTCCTAAGACCTTTCTGCAGGCGCCCCTGACTGCCGAGAGTCCTCCGCGAGCATCACAAGCCTCTTCAGAGACTGAACCTTTGCCGCCATTGGCGGTTTCTCACTTGCTGGATTTGTAGGCACAGTCGGTGGTCTCCTCTGTTCCTGATCCGAAGCCGCAATCGGCGGCTCCTCTGTTCCTGAACCGGAGCCGCAATCAGCAGGCTCCTCTGTTCCTGATCCGGAGCCGCAATCGGCAGGCTCCTCTGTTCCTGATCCGGAGCCGCAATCGGCGGGCTCCTCTGTTCCTGATCCGGANGGCTCCTCTGTTCCTGATCCGGAGCCGCAATCGGCGGGCTCCTCTGTTCCTGATCCGGAGCCGCAATCGGCGGGCTCCTCAGTTCTTGTCCAGGAGCCGCAGTCGGCGGGCTCCTCAGTGCCTATTCCTGAGCCGCAGTCGGCAGCCACCACAGAGCCTGTTCCTGAGCTGCAGTCGGCGGTCACCACAGAGCCTGTTCCTGAGCCGCAGTCGGCGGCCACCACAGAGCCTGTTCCAGAGCCGCGGTCGGCAATTCCTCCTGCTCCAGTTCCTGAGCGGCAGTCCACGGCCCCCTCTGAGACTGTTGCTGAGCCGCTGAAGAGGGGTCGGCGCTCCCCTTGGGGCTTCCTGTTTAAACTGGGGCGCCGTCCTCCTCCTAAGGTCCTGCAACGGCGGCTGATACGTCGTCATTCACCAAAGGCTCTGCTTCACCTCCAACCCAGCGGTCGGCCTCCTGAAACTCCGCTTCGCCTTCGGCCCCGCGGCCGGTCTCCAGAGCGTCAGCCTCGCTTCCGGCCCCACGGCCGTCCTCCAGAACGTCTGCTTCGTCTTCGGCCCCTCAGCCGGCCACCTAAGACTCTGCCTCGCTGCCGGCCCCACGGCCGGCCACCTGAGTCTCAGCCCCGCTGCCGGCCCCACGGCCGGCCACCTGTGCCTCTGCCTCGCTGCCGGTCCCACGGCCGGCCACTTGAACCTCTGCCTCGCCGCCGACCCCATGGTCGGCCACCTGAGACACTTCCGCGCTGCCGGTCCCACGGCCGGCCACCTGAGATTCTACCTGATAAACGTTCAGAGACTTTTGTTGTTTTTGTCCACGTTAAGCGGATCGTTTTTTGTTCAGGACTCTGTTTTTGTTTTTTGCCCTCCTTGCCTGTTTCCCCCTCCGCCCACCCTGGGTGGGTTGTTTTTTGTTTTGGACTCTGTTTTTGTTGTTTCTTGCCCTCCTTGCCTAGTGCCCCCTCCACCCACCCTGGGTGGGTTGTTTTTTGTTTATTGTTTTTTCATGGACTGTTCTGAGGGCGTCTGGAATCCGCCCTTGAGGGGGGGGCTCTGTTGGGATCCAGAGGCTTGCCCTCCAGAGGGCGCCGAGGATCCTCTCCTGTTGTATGTTTTTCTGTTGGGACTTGGGTTACTGTTGGGATCTGGAGATCTGCCACCTGTCTCCAGCAGAGAGTGCTGTGGGTCTCCTGGGCTGGAGCTTCCAGCACACCTGAGGATCATCAGCCCATCAGGAGACCTCCTACATAAGCAGCAGCCAGACCTGTCTTCTTCACCGGAGTGTTGACCAGTTTTGGTTAGCGGATCCTGAGCCTCTGTTTCACGTTTGAGAATCTTAGTCTGCTCTTGAGAGTTACTAGATTCTAACCTGCCTCTGTCTTCTCTGATCACAGGAAAGCCCGACTGAAGTCTATAGCTCTGGAGGAGCTTTGCTTGGAAACCTGCCTGCCTGCCCTAGGAAGCCAAACCTGAAGACAATGAGTCTGGATTCCCCAACCAGCTCTCAAGGGAGAGCTAGGAAATCAATTCAAGGTCTGAACCTCATTAGCCTGAAGCTAGACGCTGCTGCTGCTGCTGCTGAGCTCTCTGCTGTATCCACAGTCTCTGGACCCAACTGGTTCCCTCTCTCCATCGATCAGTCTGAACCTCATCAAGGTACTAACCAGAATCAAACACCTGACAAGTCATTACCGCGGCCTGGCTAACCAAACTATCCATCTCTGCAGATACTCAGTGATTCCAGTCCCGGGCCAGTACCAGAACCTGCTCATAATTATTCTTGTGTGCTTCTCATTAAATAGACTGTTAAACTTTTACTCCGTTTCCTGTGGTGACCTGCATGTGGGTTTAAACTCTAGAGACCCATCATGACAAATACAGGTTATAATGCAAAGCAATGGCTTGTTACAATCATCAGGTTTATATTTGCAGAATACAAGAATAATCGATACTTGTGTTTTCTTCTTTCCTGTTGAAAAAATCAAAAATATAGTTCTTTTACTTCAGGGCTCTGTTCTTGACTTTTAAAGGCATGAACACAGGATCAGCGGTCCCTGTCTTTAGTATTTTGCAGGTGGAAGTCGAAGGTTTGCAGTCTTATGCCTGGGGTCACAGGTCTTTACAATCCATCCCCTCAAAATGATTAAGACAGAAAAATCACAATTAGTGTTCTTATCAGCAAATATCAACCAATCATAGAAAATAATATTCATATTATTCCAATCTTATTGTAGTACGTAGTGTTTGACTTATCTAATTCAATTGGAGAAGGATCCCATTCCCCCCTGTGATGCTTTCATCACATCTGGTCCTCTCGGTCGTCCATCTGCTGGTGGCTCCTTGGTGTTGCATTCTTTCGACGTGTAGCTAGAGTTCGCTGGTCCTCTTGTCCTTTCATTACTCTTTGATGTACCTCCCTTAATATTTGAGTTCAGTCAGTCTGCTCCTTGGTTGTCCTGGCCCCCTGGGCCTCGCATATCGTTCATGTGTCCATGGCTTATGTGGATCCAAAGTGAGGGCAGTCCTTGTCCCAGTGTCCTTAAATCTCACTATCAGATGTGATCCTGAGAGGAAAGGAAAAAAAACTGACCAGTATCTTGAAACTAAATCTA
>NW_015153776.1:0-9380 GCF_000732505.1 Cyprinodon variegatus | reverse complement strand
ATTTCTGCGGTTACAGCAACCAAAACAAAGCTACAGAGCAGACTACACACTTCGTGTGTCATTTTCTCCGATTATGCCTAGATGGGACCGGCTTGTTGTTTTATTTTTATGCTGTTTGTATTTGATTTTATGCCAGTCGTATCATTTTACTTGATCGTATTTAACTCCCCCCAGCTGGAACCCATCAAGCCTGCCACCCTGTAATTAAGCAAAAACACAAAGACCTAACAGGCGTAGTTCAATTCAATGCGGTTTATTTCTATAGAGCCAATTCACAACACAAGTCATCTAAAGGCACTTTACAGTTCAACCAGATCATGCAGTCAGATTGATTAAAAGTTTTCTATCTAAAGAAAACCAGTTGATTGCATTGAGTCATTGACTCAAATACAATCCCTCACACTAAGCATGCTTGTAGCGACAGTGGAGACGAAAAACTCCCTTTTAACAGGAAGAAACCTCCAGCAGAACCAGGCTCATCTGCCGAGGCCGACTGGGGTTCAAGGAGACAGAAGCAGAGATACAAAAAGCAGCTGTAAAAGGCGACCCCATCCAGTAAAACACACAGCCAGGCCAACGAGCTCCGAGCCAGCTCCCACGCCAGAGGACGAACAGAGCACATCCAGCCAGTCACGGTCAGAGAAACAGGACTACACTGGAAAACAGGCCGATCTCCAGCAACTAGAAACAAAGGTGTTGATGGCAGCAGCACAGCTGATGTTTCTCTCCAGGATGGAGTCACAAACAAACAGGAACAGACCAGATGAAGCTACTATGAGAAAAAGCAGAGAGAGCAGAATGTAGAGATTGAAATAATAGATTCTGCAGAATAGGAGAATAGAGAGAGAATGAAGCAGAATGATGAAATAGGGGTCTCTATGTCCTCCAGCAGTCTCAGCCTATAGCAGCATAACTATAGAGATAGCTCAGGATAACCTGAGTCACTCTAACTATAATAATACATTTTATAAAAAAAAAAAAAAAAAAATGCGCCTTTCTGGACACTCAAGGTCTACGTACAAAAGCATAAAAACAGTGTCAGAAATAATAAAAATAATTTTTTTTTAAAACATAAAAAAAAAATACAGAGGCTGTGACAGTGAAATTGATATTTAAAGAGAATAAGCAATCTTGAACAGATGGGTTTTGAGTTGCATTTTAAAATGGAGAATTGAGTCCGTGTTTCTAAATATAAGCTTTATCAAAAAGGAAAGTTTTAAGCCTAGCCTTAAAAGTAGACAGGGTGTCTGCCTCACGGACTNGCGCATCGAGCAGCAAAAATTCAATTTTTCCATCTCGAGCAGCAACGCGTTTGCGGCGCGTCACGCGCGTCAGATGCTTAAACGCGCCCGATGCGCTGCTTCAGCTGCTCAGACGCACTGCGCCTGCTGCTCAAAACGTGCTGCGGGACCTTTTGCTGCGCCTTGACGCGCGTCAACCATTGACTTTGCTGTTGCGCCAGCTGCCCCCAGTGTGAACGCAGCATTAGAAAACATGCACATTGAAACTGGGAAACCAGCTCCCCCCTTAATAATGGGAGTCTTGAGTTTGTTGTTGCCCTGCAATACCCAATACTGGCCCATTCCTCTGAAAAGGCAGTCGTTAAGGGTCATTGGTGGGCTTGCTGACCTGGCGAGATATTTTGTTCCCCTTCATAGCGGTGGGGGTTGAGATGGTATTGGGAAGGAGTGAACTGCATCGCTGCGTTGTTCAGGCTGAAACCTGAGTCCATCCCATCTGTTTAAGGTTGGTTTTTCTCTTTTAACATAAATGGCTTCCTTCACACCCCTTTCAAACCACCTGTCTTCTTTATCTAAAATGTAAAAATTCTGGTCCTCAAATGAATGTCCTTTGTCCTTAAGGTGTATGTGAACATCAGCATGTTGTACGGAGGAGGTAGCCCGTCTGTATCGAGCCATGCGTTTGTGGAGAGGTTTTTTGGTTTCTCCATTATAAAGTTCAGAGCATTCCTCACTACACTGAACTTCATACACCACTCCGCCCATCTTAGGTTTTGCAGGTCAATAACAACCTCAACGACTCTCATTATTAAGATGGGGAGCTTGTTTTGCATGTTCAATGTAAATGTTTTTCTAGCCATTACAAGACTTTTTTTTGAGCTACACTATAAAAGCCTGGAACTCAACCCAGACATTTTGATTTGGAAAAGCTTCCTGGATGGGAAGCGAAACGTCTTCAAACTTGGAAAACAAAGTCCGGAGGTTTGTTTTTTTGACTTTAACGTTTTGGAATGACTATGACCTGGGTGACTGAGAATCTCTACTATATCCTCGTCGTTATTTCTTTCAGCTTTCTTTCATTATCCTGGGTGGCAACGTTCTTACTATGCCAACTATCAGAATGACCTAGGTGTTGCTCTGTTCCACCAGTAGCCACATTGTGCTCTAGCACTAGTGCAGCAATGATTCTGTTTTTTATTGGGTAGGAAAAAAACATCAACCTGACTATGAACCAGTTCAGCTTTACAGATCAGTCGTTAGGGAATCTGAACTCAAAGGTTCCTCTCTCTGGCTGCTGGTGGGACAGGAGTGTGATGACAGAGTTTGAAGTTGGTCCACGTTTTCATAGCACACACTCAAGATCCTGAAACAAACTGCTTTAGTACTATATTGTACATTTTTGTTTGATTATTTTGAAACAGTAATCAGTGAGAACTATAGCTATTAAAGACATCAATTATGGCTGAGCAGGTTTTTATACATCTCACCTGGTATTTTCACATTTCGTCTTCACTGATCAGCTTTGAGGTTGGAAGGCTACATGTCCATCACCCTAATCTTTAGTTTCCTCAACAGATTCCCTCTCAGATTCAAGTTGGCACTCTGGCTGGAGCCACTCCAGAATTGTATATTACTTCCCGTCAGAAAGAACATTTGAAATGAAAGGATTATGAATAATTTGGGGCCTAACTGCATTTCTGTAGCTGCTTTGCACATCTGCTGAGGGACATTTTTGCCCATTGTTCTTTAAAACAGGGTCAGAATGGATGGAGTTTGAACATTATTATGTTTTATCTCAGATGGTAGAAGATAAAGTTGAACGTTTCGAATCTTTATTTGCTTCTAATAGATTGCCTTCCAGGATTTTCCTAGATTAAGGCCCATCCATCTCTTTAGGAATCCCCTTTTTTCCTTTCCCTGCTGGTAAATAGCAGTACCCCATGATGCTTCCATTTATACATTTCAAGACGAGACTTTATCCCAATGGTCAAAACTTAATATTTTGTGTACAGTTAAAACTGTTTTATCGCTTTGGCTTGTAAAAAACCAAGACACTGGAACCTTAAGACCTATTTCAACAATGACTGTTATTTTATAAAGTGATTTTTACCTTAAACGGTTGTCCTGTTAGCAGATTCTCCTACCTGAGCTCTGGTCCTCTGCAGCATAGTTACTATGGACATTGATTTATTTATTTATATTTTAATAATACTCTTCGTATTTTTGTCAAACTCTTTTGACTGAACAGAGCTCTGTGAGTGTGCAAAGCTTAAAATATTTCTTTGTAACCTAAACCTGCTTTAAAATTGTCTGCAACTTTTCTCTCTGAGCTGTCTGCTGCCTTCCTATAATACAATGATGCTGTCTGATTAGATTAAAGCAAATCAAATATAGATACAGTCTCTTCAAACTGGATTGTTCTGGGATTCATTGAAGTCAAAGTGAAAACTAAAACTAAAAACTACAACATGGTGGCAAATGACCTTAAATTCTAGGGCTGCAACGAACAATTATTTTGCATATCGATTATGCTGTCGATTATTTTTAAGATTAATCGATTTATAATCAGATAGCCAAAGATTCCTTAAAAGAGGCTTTTGTATGAGAGTAAACCTGGTGAAACTCAATCTTTTGAACAGAGTATAGTGACAGACGAAACATTTTTTTAGTCTTAAATGCAAAATGCTTATATATTTTATATAATCTTGATATAATTTCTGCAGTAAGTGGGTTGCTCTGTCAGCTAAAGGCATGTTTTAGAGTCTCTGTACTCCAGTTAAAATTTAATCGATTAGTAAATTAGTTGACCATTATTTTAGATACCGATTAATCTGATTCATTGTTTCAGCCCTTTTAAATTCTTTAATACAAACCTTCAGGTTTGTGGTTTTCTCCAACCTTTAAAAGGTTCCAGTGGGTGTGAATACTTTTCCAAGCTGCAGTGCTTTAAACCTCCTGAGATGTGAGACTTGACAGACTGGGATGCACTGGTCTCTGGTACATTTAGGACAGAACATAGCGAGTTTTGACACTCTGGTGACTCTACTCATCACTTAACTGTCACAGCGTTCCCAGCTGCTTTGTCCTTTGCAAGGTTAATGCACTGATGATGTCATCACAGTGTTATCATACAGTTGGTGCTTTAAGTCTTCTACTTATGAGACAGAGACGGTCGAAAGCAGATATGCTTCAACTTGACCTCAATTAAGAAATCCATTAAACATGTAAATAACTATAAGCCACACAACCTGATGGGAATAATCACAAGTGGAGAGGGATTTTCTCTTAAGCTGGGCAAATATTCAATCCAAATAATGACGTGAGGCGATGGTGGAACAAGGTACTCCTTATCGGGTTTTATTGAACAAACTTTCTATTTATGTCCAAATGTACAGAGCTATAATGGGAGAGAGTCAGGGGTTCACAGAGAGTAAGTCAGCAGTGTAGGCTGAATTCTAAAGGTTATTTTCCGAGGATTAGATGTTCTCAGATTGGGGACAAAGAAGGTCGTCTGATTGTTGCTTGGAAACGTGTATCCATTTTCTTTTCAGTGATGCAAAGTGACAGATTTGTAAAATGTCACCGTCAACACTAACAGCTCGGCTATCCAACACAACACTTTGCAAATACCACAAACATCTGCATAGGAGCCTAATGATACGATAATGTAACGGTTGACATAAAAGATAGCTGAATTGGATGGAGGGAACGTTTTAATGGATGCTTATTATTTCTTTTTTTACGCATTTATGCTTTTCAAGAAATATATTTATAGACAATTGTTTCAATACAAGTTAGACCAGATGTTTACTAACATCATATAAAAGAGGCTGTGACCCTTCTTCCCCACTGAAATTAGTAAAATTGTTTTAGTTTAATTTGTATTGACAAAATAATTTTTGTGGGCTTAACATGTTAGATGCCAAAACCACGATAGAGGATACCTCTAAACAGCTGTGGAAAACCTAAGAGATTAAAAGTTTGTAAATTTCGGATTAGTAAGGTCACATTTTGAGTTTCTTCGAAGCACAATTTGGCCCGTTTTCGGAAAGCGGGACAAGTAAGGATTTAGACTCAGTTCTGGGGTACATCTCTAAATGCCAAGGATTTTTTTATTTCATTCTTCCAAGTTAAGTTTATTCTGCAAGTTACACAGTGAACCAACACTGGTGGTTAGCAGGATCTATTGCACTTATCACTCACTGCATATATTAGCTGAAACCTGACAGGAGAAAAGCATAAGAAATGGCATGTCCTTTGCTGGAGGAGCCTGGAGGCAAATGCTCATCATGCTCCAAAGACTTAGATGCATTTTTAATCCAGGATTTTTTGATTTTTCGGCATTCCTGTTTTTGCCAGTCAATAATTCATCTTAACGAAATTTCAGCCACAGATCATTCATATGACTGCATACTCCATTTTAATTTTTAATGCTAAAGTCAGGAATGGAGCCTCAACCCCTTACTTTACAGCACATATGTCCATCAGATGGATTGCACCGGATGCATGATGTCAGGGTTCTCCATTGGTAGAGTGTCCTCAGCTGCAGTGTGGGACTCTCAGATTCAAATTCAGGCTGGGGTTGGGGCAAACAGAGAATCTTCAGTTATTACATAGTTTAGCTTTAAAGACATTATATTTTACAACCAAGGTTTGCAGAAACTTAACATTTGTACAATAATTTTTACCCAACCCAACCCCTAACCCAGGAGGAAACCCTTTCCTTGTGGGAATCAGCCAACTGGTCCTCACAAGTACCTCCAACTGCCCAAAATAAAACATATTCCAATTAAGCTGACCTTACATTGTTCCCACAAGGTGACAAATACATCAACATGGAGGGTTTCCTTGTTACAAATCTGCATGATGAATAAATGAAAAATTCCAAACAAGTGAAATTAATTCAGTTGGGATATTTCAAGCAATAGCTGTTAATTTATTTTGGGTTCAGCCTAGATGGCAATCAGATTCACCACTTCTTCACTAAATAAGAAATTTTATGTTGTTTTTTTTATGCTTTTAGGTCTTCCTTTATGATTAAATGTGTTTTTATGCAGCTTTTAGGACAGATTAACATCAATTTCAGAAGCATGTCTGCCCTATTTCCTCATAAGGTCATCAACCATGGTTTAACTTCCTGCGTGTTTTTGCAGTTACATTTGCTTATTTATATCGCCTTCATTGAAACCAAAAATTCCAAATACCACAAAGCAGAATAAGTTGATTCAAGATAACTATTCTCTTCTCAGACTAGGTTAAGTCTAAAACAGGGTCCGGAGAGTGTATTTAAGCCAACATCTCACACACTCTGCTGCATTGATTGACAGAAAAATAAAGCACAAGCAACGGTATCAGGAAGAGTATCATGCACTGTCTCTAGTTAGCTATATCCATGGATATAATCTCTAGATGCCTGAAGGGGCCTTGATTATCTCTCAGATGATTTTATGAAATTTTAAACAGGACGGGAGCTGACATAGTGTTCAGGAAGGAGACCTGTTCTGTGTCCCAGATATTTATGTGATGTGTGTTAACACCAGAAAGAAAAGCAAAGAGACCTTCTAAAAATCCTGGCCTAAGCTGGAGAGAGACTCCTCATCCACAGTGGCAACATATTCTGTTGTGACATTGGTCAAAGGGGCAGTCACATAAAAAGAAACCATTTCTATAAAATCTGCCTGAAGAATTTTATTACAGTTTGAAAATTCACTCAGGACACATTACCTGTGGTGTAATGAAACTAATGTCAAATAATACATCATAATGACTAAAAGGAGTTAAAGGCACAAGACATAGAAAGCCCTCCTTTCCATGAAGCAGGGGGCTAAAACATCATAGTCTCTGAGTGTTGTGCTGGAGGGAATCAACTACCTTATAAGGTGTCATAGGAAAAAAAGTAAAATATTGCAGTAATATTTCTTTGAAAACCTCCTAAGCTGTCAGGAATGGGGAGGGTGGAATAGCACCCAAGTGCAGATGAACAGGCAGTGGCCACATGGTGAGTTGGAAGTTTAATATTTAAAAAGAAAAGACTTACCAACAGATCATGGGTGTTTGCGTGGCTGAACAGATAAAACGTCACATGGTGCCCGTAGAGATTTGGGGCATGGAACCAGTATTCACCAGTGAAAGGTGAAAGTAAACTGACAGTATAATAAGCAGTGGTAGACAGGAAATAGCAAAGGCTGAAAACAAGGTGAACAGGGCTTAAACATTTAAGAAGAACTGGTGATAAAACTGTAAAACAAAATCACTGAATACATCCTAAAAAGCTGACATGAAAGTAAGTAAAATAAACTAAAATAAAACTCAGTGTGTACCATGGACCTGATTCTTAGACCCAGGAGCAGCAGTTCTGTTATAAGGGATGAGACACAATTCTGGTAAATTTGTTGAATAGAGTCCCAAAGCTTTGAGCTATTACAAAAAAAAGATCCAGTTCAAAAGCATATCCTTATACTGCAAAAACTGGAAATCTAAATAAGTTCAATTAATTCAGTTTACTTATATAGCGCCAATTCACAACACAAGTCATCTCAAGGCACTTTACAGTTCAAGTAAATAAGTCATTTTTTATTTAAATAAGTGCATTTGCTCTTGAATTAAGAAGGTGAGACACTTCGCCAATGGAACAAGATCATTTACATTTAAAATAAGAAAAAAAAGCGCCAAATTCACAACACAAGTCATCTCAAGGCACTTTACAGTTCAACCAGATCATCCAGTCAAATTGATTCAAAGTTTTCTATCTAAGGAAAACCAGTTGATTGCATTGACTCAAATACAATCCCTCACACTAAGCATGCTTGTAGCGACAATGGAGAGGAAAAACTCCCTTTTAAGAGGAAGAAATTATCTTACTTTAAGAGTAAAAACACTAATTCCATTGGCAAATCATCTTATTTACCAACTCAAAGTAATGGTTAATACACTTAATGGTTGATATGTTGACTTATTTTTAGATGATCTGAAGCAGGAATGTCTGATTCACTGATTGTTATGCATTGCATCTAATATCTGCTTTCAGTTTTGATCATTTCAGAGAAGATGTATGCAGACTTCATGCTGACAGATCCTGATTTTTCTTACAGAAAAGAAGGTGTGGACGGTGCTGTCTCACAACAGCACTGCTCCTGTAAAAGTCCAGAAGTCCTCTCCTCAGAGACCTCACATCATGAAGTTCAACTACAACGCATCAGCCGACCAACTCCGCGCCATTGTGGCTAGGTCAGAGCAGTGTCAACAAGAAGTAGTCTACAACTGCAGGAAGTCCCGTCTCTTCAACACTAAGGGTAGGTTATCTCCTCTGGGAAGTGTTCCCTTTAAATCTATGCATTTCCTGTGGTCTTTTAATTATCAGTATTAGATATCTTAACATGTAGGATATAGCAAAAAAAAGCAAGAGGGTCACACAATGCTCAATGCAGGATGAATGATGATAAAAACAGGATGCACACAATAACAAGTCCCTTGTGGAGTGGTGTGAAAAATTATGTTCAGCTGATTCTGAGCAGACACTTAAAGGTTGCATGTAAACACTTTAGTCGTGAACCACCACCAAGACTGTACACAGACATTCGGCGACATTAATATAGAATAATGAAGGTTGGTTGCCACCTCATCACTTTGCCACCTCTCTTGAGAGTCTTCCTCAGATTCTTTTAGCTGAAAGGAAGTTATATTCTGCTGAACGAGGCCTCTTACATTATGTAATATCATCCGCATCTCGGGGGCGTGTGTAGGAACTAAAATTGATTGGGCGAGTTAAGCTTTGTTGAGGCTGGAGAACACGCATGCAAATTCAAGGAGGCCTCTGGACTCCTTACAGTAATCTAACTTCCACATTTCAGAGCTGAACCATGTTGTTTTCAGCTAACAGTTCTAAGAATTGTTGTTAACACTTTTGTCTGACTTTTGCCTTTATGTTGCACTGAAAGAAGTGAAATGTCCATGTAATTTGATTAACTTAAAAAATGTGATTAAAATTCCCTTATCATGGAAATAAAAAAAACTGAAACAATTACTTTCCAAATATATATCTGCTTCAAGTCAAAGGTAATAGTGTCAGTAGGGGTTTATCCTTTCACATGCTGTGACTCACATGAATGTGACCTCATTACCTGACTAATTTAAAATAGG
>NW_015153775.1:7121-8122 GCF_000732505.1 Cyprinodon variegatus | reverse complement strand
TTGAGTTTATTATTTTTCAAAGTGTCAGAAATGGATAACAAAACTGCTATTTTCAATGACTACTTATTTTTGTCCAGCTTTAACATCGGTATCGACATCGATTATCGGCTACATGAGTTTTAAAATATCGGCATATCGGATATCGGCCAAAATCACAATATCGTGCATCCCTAATTAAAACTGTAAATTTTGTTGTTGTAGTGAAAAACGTTTGACAGACTTATTGCAAAAGAGGCTAATGTAACTTTATGAATGCATTTTATTTTTCCGTAAGCCCATATAACCAATGAGATTAAATTAGATTCATACTCCACTTTATTATAATAGGATCTGGCAAAATTCCAATTAGGATTCTAACTGATTAACAGCTTTTTTTATCAGCTAGATACCATCAAGTCCATTTACTTTGCAGAAATCTATTATCTGACCCCACTTCCAGTGATTTTTAAGATTTTAATTGGCTGCAAACTTTTTCGACTCATATAAAATAGACGGAGGCTGAAATAAGCCTTCCTGTTTGTGCAAAAGGTTATTTGAATAAACCAGACTTGTTTCAACTCGTAGAAGAAGATAATGAAGTTTAATTTTGCTCCTCAGTGTTTGTGTTTCTGTTGAATTAATTTCTTAAGATGTTACTAATGATTGTAATGTCGAACTCCCGAGTTGTTTTCAATTGATTACAGCATCCACAACAAAGGTGACTGCTAGTCTGACCTGTGAGTGTTTAGTATGTTTCCCTCATCCATTGGATAAAAAAGGTGGAATATCTGGGTTTCAAATGATCTAAGCAATGGATTCTTGTTACTAGTGTTTTTTGTTCCATATCTAATAATAAGTAAATACACGTTTAATGCTCAGGAGTGAATATGATGTACTTTTCCAGATTTTTTATGTAGATTTTTGGGGGTCTTTCAGTTTTTATTGTTGTAACATCTAAAGGCCGGAAAGAATCCAATCCATTGGCTGAATCTGCCGCTCACCTACTTCGTTCTGTTGGTCTC
>NW_015153775.1:0-1056 GCF_000732505.1 Cyprinodon variegatus | reverse complement strand
GATCACATTTATTTTACGTCTCCGTCTTTACGGCAAACGTTTTGGAAAATATCAGCGTTTCGTGTTCGTTTTGACTTCGTGTGGACGGGGCCTGACTGGATGATCTGGTTGAAGGGTAAAGTGACTTGAGATGACATGATGTGAATTGGCGCTATAGAAATAAACTCAATAGAATTGAATAGACTTAACAGAAGGATTTAAAGTTTATTCTCTGAGCTACAGGGAGCCAGTGCAAGGACTTGAGAACGGGGCTGATGTGCTCTTCTTTCTTACTTCTAGTGAGAACCCAGGCAGCAGCGCTATGGATCTGCTGCAGCTGTCTGATGTTTTAGGCAAACATGAAGACACTGCTGCAGTAGTTGCATGAGTGTTTCTAGATCCTGCTAGTAAATTAGTCCTTTAATCCTGGAAATGTTCTTTAGTTGATTAAAGACTGACTTAGTAGCAACCTTAATGTGCCTCTGAAGGTGCAGGTCCCAGTCCACCATTACGAGAAGATTTCAGCCATAATCAGTGGTTTCTAGGTGTAGCACCTGCAGCTCTGGATCGCTCCTCTTTTGGTCAGAAGATTACCTCAGTTTCGTTTTTATTCAGTTGGATAAAATTATGTAACTTCCACATATCGATCTGTTCTAAGCATCTAGCCAACGCTATGATAGGTTCTTGTGTTAACGTTTGTGCTATTATGTTTATAATGGATAATTTGCTTTCCTGTAAGAAGTCCGGCTTTGATTTTCTTGTTTTGCAGCAAGTATCCTACTCAGTCCAGGTCTTTGGTTCTTATGGTGCTACTTTTAATAACTGCACAGTATTTTTTTCTTATGCTTTAAATTTGCCCTCGCTGCTCAGACTCATATTCTTCCTTTTTTTGTTTTTATGTTTCTACCTTTGTGTGAATGCTTGTACATCAGAATTTCCTCGTTTGGCGACAAATGAGCAAAACCAGGCAAATTAGGATTAGTTTTATAGATGTTTGAAGCAGGGTTAGGATATAAAACAATAGGTTGAACTAGGGATGCACGATATAATGGGCCCCCTATCGGTATCGGCCTTAAA
>NW_015153774.1:7111-8126 GCF_000732505.1 Cyprinodon variegatus | reverse complement strand
CCACCAGCCTGTTCAACCATCCTCTGCCTTTTTAAGCTTGCCAAAAGCCTGAACCACTTGCCACTAGCCTATTCAACCATCCTCTGCCTTTTTAAGATTGTCACAAGCCTGAACCACTTGCCACTAGCCTGTTTAGCCTGCCACCAGCCTGTTTAACCATCCTTTGCCTTTTTAAGCTTGCCACAAGCCTGAACCACTTGCCACTAGCCTGTGGTACCTGTATCTATCCACCTAGATCATATCCACATTTCTCAATAAATATTTAAACACACCACTGTGTTTAAATCCGACTGGTAAGGCTGTCTTTTGGATGTTGCTGTCTGGAACCCTTTGGAATGCAAGGAACTTATTGGATTATTGGTCTCCACCAGGACTTTGAAAGGTTATTTTCTAAATTTTTCAATTTTATGTCATGCATTAAGTTTTCAGCTGCCAATAACCTCAGTCTCTTCCTTCCAGTTGTTCCTTTAAGTGCTCTGGGAGTCCACCAGTGTTTCTTTTTTTTTCTCTTTATATGTATTCTGTGTTTGACCTAAAACCTGCTCCCTCTGTCTGAATCATTACACACAGATAAAGCTATTGTGTTTACTTGTCCTGTCAAATCTCAAAGCTGCATTATGATCCAGGTTATGGGATGGACCAAGCCTGCTGGAACCCATTCCAGGACCTTAGAACTGTACGTTGCAGTTACAACCGCCAGTCAAGGAATAGTTTCTCTGAACCACGCTTGTCCTGTGAGTGCCTCCCCGCCCCAAATGTGAAGAAAGTATGGCGCATTTAAATAGACAAAGAAGATAAAAAAAAAAATAATTAATGCTAGAATCAAAGAACAAATGGCATAAAAATATCAAGTGCAGCTTGAAGTATTATAAGAGATATATGATAAATGCTTTTAATATTGAGCTCTAGGCTAATTGAAATGTGAGATGAAAAGAGTACATCTAGGTTAAGAGATAAACAGGTCATGACCTGATGATGGTTAAAAATACACAATCCATAGTAATAGAAAGGTCGT
>NW_015153774.1:0-1192 GCF_000732505.1 Cyprinodon variegatus | reverse complement strand
AAGGGAGTTTTTCCTCTCCACTGTCGCTGCAGGAATGCTTAGTGTGAGGGATTGCTGAAGAGTCAATAACTCGATGCAATCAACTTGTTTTCCTACAATAGAAAACATTAAATCAATTTCAATTTATGATCTGGCTGAATTGTAAAGTGCCTTGAAATTAGGTGTGTGATGAATTGGCGCTATAGAAATAAACTGAATTAAACTGAAAAGGTGCAAAAAAAGTTGATTTATTTAGGAAAAAAGAGATCTGGAATCTGAAGTACTTAAAGGTGCAGTAGGAGATCTTTTCTCACGCATTTTTTACCATGTGGCTTAAAGAGCCGCTTAGCAAGCAGTGAAATAGAAGGTCTGGAAGTGAAGCTAAAATAAATGGTTCCCGCTACAGTGAGAAAACAATGAACAATCTCAACCAATCAAAAAAGATGGTCAGTTGTGTACGATTGGTTCCAAGACATGTCAATCATGGTCGTCTGCTTGTCCCTCCCCCCGTGCACATACCCTGATACATGAATAAATCGCCCCCACAATGCTTGTGCAGGACGCCATGGCTGGAAGCACGGGGGGAAGCACGGGGCTGCCCGTGTCCAGGCTACCGTCACCGGGTAGGGTTCGGCAGCTCCGTCCCCAGCCCTGGAGCTCATGGCTGGGTTCCGCTGCACTGTAGGCGACCCAAAATCCTGGACGATTTTGAAATTTCCCCCCAGACATTTTTTTAGTTATGAAAAGTAGGACATGTCCAGATAAAAGAGGATGTCTGGTCACCCTATTCACACCTAAAGCAGCAAGAGCAGCAAAAAAGCGCGTGCTGCTTAATTTTTGATGCTTGTACAAGTTTAGTTCTGACGTGACGTCATCAGTGCTGTCTGTCTCCCTGCCAGCTCTCAGATCAGCAACGCATTGCTTCAGCTGCTCAGACATGCTGCAGACAGCATGCGCGTTCATGGGTTTTGAAGGCATGGTTTCGAGGGGTTCGAAGGGATCTCCTACTGTACCTTTAAGGAGGCTCTGCAGATAAAAAGTAAGCTAGCGCACATTAGCAGGTGACTTTTGCCTTATCCAGTTTCTGTGTACCTTCCCAGTTTGTTGCTTTTTGTGATTCATAATGTGAGGACCTGAGAGTTGACCAATCAAAACAAGTATAACAGTGTAAATACATCAAGGCAAGGCCTCTTAGATAGGGTGGCCAGATGTC
>NW_015153773.1:6668-8140 GCF_000732505.1 Cyprinodon variegatus | reverse complement strand
GCTGCTGGAACTAATTTTGAACAGGGGCTGCTGTGAAAATTGTTATGTTTTTTTGGACAATGACCTATGAGACTATAGGCCTATTCAAAATACAATAAAAATAAATAAGTGAATAGATTCAGATTCCTTACTTTATTGTCATACACACTTCAGTGCACGCAACCAGGGTCTCATCAGTTCTCAGGTAAATATTTGCGCTATTAAGTAAACTTCACAAAAACACTATAACAACATAGATTTGGTGAACTGGCATTAACCTGAGCCACTGTGTTTATGTCACACGTGACTCTATTAACTCCAAAATCCTTTTATGCAAACCACAGGGAAATAATAATATTATTATAGTATTTAAATGTTATTAAAGTTTTTCAACACACAAAGAACACAAGATCAAAATAACACTCTAAAATACTATGGTTATGTTAAACTGCATGAATAGATATGAAAGGGCACAGCGGCACAATGCTCTTATTTTGAGCTATGGTAAATGGCATGTACTTATATAGCACCTTTATTCAAGTCAGGATACTTGACCAAAGCGCTTTACGCTACATTCATTCACCCATTCACACACACACTGATGGTGGCAAGCTACATTGTAGCCACAGCTGACAGAAGCGGGGCTGCCATACACTGGCGCCACCGGGCCCTCTGACCACCATCTGTAGACAATGCAGGTGAAGTGTCTTGCCCAAGGACACAACAACACTGAAAGTCAGAGTCGGGGCTTGAACCGTCAGTCCTTCGATTCCAGGGCAAACTCCTACATCCAACACCACTGTCGCCCTTAGCTATGTTCAGCGATGTTCAGGCGCGCTCTGGGGTCGTGGATATAAAGCATCTCAAGGGCGGATGAATCCAAATTGTGGTTCTGTGCCATATTTACTCCTTTTTTCTGTCATTAGAGTATGTAGAGTTACTACTCTGCCACCTCAAATGGTATACCTCTTTACTCAGCACCATAACAACATAACTTCCTGTTGATTAGGCCTCAAAATAATTAAATAAAAATCCAAATACACGTAACAGTAAAATAAAAAAATGAAAATAATTTCCCAAAATATTAATAAAAAGTTAATTAATTGTGCGCAGTATTTTTAACTTTTTTTTATTTATATAATCTCCCTCTCGCCCCTGGGGGCACCTCCACTTCCCCTGGCCATGCCTAGATCTGATCTGTTTCATTTCCAAGTGTAAGCATCTTGGGTCAGTAACATCAGGTAAACTGAAGCAACTTAAGCAGCAGTGGGCAATTCCAGTTCCCAAGGACCAGCATTCTGAAACTTTTAGATGCGCCTTTGGTTCAACACACCTGAATCAAGTAACAAGATGATTGAGAGGACTGTATACTAAGGAGGTAAGGCTACCATTTGATTCAGGTGTTTTGAACCAAGGATGGATCTAAAAAATGCATGGTACCGGCCCTAAGGAACTGGAATTGCCCACCCCTCTACTTAAGTAATAGGAGGTTG